>NC_091990.1:68158006-68418006 GCF_044704955.1 Pristiophorus japonicus
AGCATGGTGGATAGAGGTGTACCGATGGATGTGGTGTATTTAGATTTCCAAAAGGCATTCGATAAGGTGCCACACAAAAGGTTACTGCAGAAGATAAAGGTACGCGGAGTCAGCGGAAATGTATTAGCATGGATAGAGAATTGGCTGGCTAACAGAAAGCAGAGAGTCGGGATAAATGGGTCCTTTTCAGGTTGGAAATCGGTGGTTAGTGGTGTGTCACAGGAATCGGTGCTGGGACCACAACTGTTTACAATATACATAGATGACCTGGAAGAGGGGACAGAGTGTAGTGTAACAGAATTTGCAGATGACACAAAGATTAGTGGGAAAACGGGTTGTGTAGAGGACACAGAGAGGCTGCAAAGAGATTCAGATAGGTTAAGCGAATGGGCTAAGGTTTGGCAGATGAAATACAATGTCGGAAAATCTGAGGTCATCCACCTGGGGAAAAAAAACAGTAAAAGGGAATATTATTTGAATGGGGAGAAATTACAACATGCTACGGTGCAGAGGGACCTGGGGGTCCTTGTGCATGAATCCCAAAAAGTTAGTTTGCAGGTGCAGCAGGTAATCTGGAAGGCGAATGGAATGTTGGCCTTCATTGCGAGAGGGATGGAGTACAAAAGCAGGGAGGTCCTGCTGCAACTGTACAGGGTATTGGTGAGGCCGCACCTGGAGTACTGCATGCAGTTTTGGTCACCTTACTTAAGGAAGAATATACTGACTTTGGAGGGGGTACAGAGACGATTCACTAGGCTGATTCTGGAGATGAGGGGGTTACCTTATGATGATAGATTGAGCAGACTGGGTCTTTACTCGTTGGAGTTCAGAAGGATGAGAGGTGATCTTATAGAAACATTTAAAATAATGAAAGGGATAGACAAGATAGAGGCAGAGAGGTTGTTTCCACTGGTAGGGGAGACTAGAACTAGGGGGCACAGCCTCAAAATATAGGGGAGCCAATTTAAAACCGAGTTGAGAAGGAATTTCTTCTCCCAGAGGGTTTTGAATCTGTGGAATGCTCTGCCCAAGGAAACAGTTGAGGCTAGCTCATTGAATGTATTCAAATTACAGATAGATAGATTTTTAACCAATAAGGGAATTAAGGGTTATGGGGAGCGGGCGGGTAAGTGGAGCTGAGTCCACGGCCAGATCAACCATGATCTTGTTGAATGGCGGTGCAGGCTCGAGGGGCTAGATGGCCTACTCCTGTTCCTAATTCTTATGTTCTTATGTTCTTCTGTTCTAAGGGAAATAGGTCCTTCCTATCCACTCTATCCAGGCCCCTCATAGTTTTACATACCTCAATCAATTCTGCCCTCAGTCTCCTGTTCCAAAGAAAACAGCCCCAGCCTATCCAATCTTTCCCCATAGCAAAAATTCTCCAGCCCTGGCAACATACTCTGTACCCTCTCTACTGCAGTCACATCCTTCCTGTAATGTGGTGACCAGAACTGCACACAGTACTCTAACTGTGGCCTAATCAGTGTTTTATACAGTTCAAGCATAACCTCCCTGCTATTGTATTCTATGCCTCGGATAATAATGAAAATATCCTGTATCCCTGCGTAACTACCTTATCTACCTGGCCTGCTACCTTCAGGGATCTGTGGACCTGCACTCCAAGGTCCCTTTGTTTCTCTACACTTCTCAGTGTCCTACCATTTAATGTGTATTCCCTTGCCCTGTTAGCCCTCCCCAAATGCATTACCTCACACTTCTCTGGATTGAATTCCATGTGTTACTTTTCTGCCCATCTGATCAGTCTATTGATATCTTCCTGCAGTCCACAGCTTTCTTCCTCACTATCAACCACACGGGCAATTTTTATATCATCTGTACCTTTACATGTACAATGTATCTTTAGGACAGAGAACCAGGGAGTACTGAAGTTACAGGCAAAGATAAGTGTTTTGTTTAAATGTATCAGCGTCTGAGATCAGGCAGGGAGCAGATATCGTGGTTTGTGCAAAGGTGGGCCAAGCTCAAAACAAGAATCCAAATGGAACAGATCCCCCACCAAAGGAGCTCATCGACTTAATTCTATTATAGCTGATGCCTGCGTCCCAGAGAAGGAATGAGATTGACTCAATAATCACCAGCATCTAGATATTATTCTATCCAATAGACTGGCTGTTTAATGCTGTTAACTTGTCAGCAATCTAGGGATTTAGCCCTGGGTTCACCTCACCAATTTAGTAGTTGCAGACGGTAATCTCAGCTAGATATAACTAAATGTAGTCACGGTCATAAAACTGTTTTAATAATAGCCAATTAATAGACAAATTTACTTCTCACTCAGATTCCAGTTAATGCTGAATTACAGTGACACTACTGCATTGTCGATACAAACTCTGTCACTTCGTTTGTGAAGTAAATTTGTCTATTATTAAAACAGTTTTATGACCGTGACTACATTTAGTTATATCTATCAATTACTAGTACACACAATATTCAATATGCTTTTGTAGTCAATAAATAATATTTAGTGTGTGGCTTGTCCGACTTCTTCTTTGATGATTTGGCAAGAGTCCATTCATTCACTCAGCATTTAGCTATCCAAATCTAGAGTTGGTCAAGTCAATCCAAAGTGGGTGATTGAAGACGGTTCGGGGATCCAACTTGTGCATCCTTGACCTCAAGCTGGGCGGTAAATCTCAAACAGTTCCTGAGTGAGGCATTAAAGTGAGGGGTTAAGAATTTATCTGGTTCCTTGGCATACATTTGTTGGGATGCTCAAAGCCATTATTCTAACAGTCCATCCAGTCCATGCTAGTGAAGTCAAATTGGCAGCACTCCATCCAGATAAAGTGGCATCAATAGAAAAGTGTTTGCAAACTAACTGTGGCGTGATCGGCACTCAGTGAGATTCAGATTTAAAGGCACTGCACATTTTGAAGGGGGCTGGGCATGTTAGGCATGAATATGAATCCTTGCCATCAAGGGAATGTGGAGGACAGGGATGGGAGAAAAACACAGGCAAATGCACACCACGATAAACAGCCAATCCCACCGACAAATTGCACAGAAAAATATATAAACTTCAGAGTGGCTAAGGAGCGATATCATATTCCCAGCAGTGCCCAAGGGGTATAGAGCTGGATTTGTATCCTAGTCAGATAGAGGTCAGACTCTCTCTCTTTAATGGCTTTCTCAATCCAGCATCAGCACATAAATATTTGAGAACCTACCACGAAACAAATTGAGTAGATGCAAAAGTACAATTTTTACATTCCATGGCACCAGTAACCAGACCTATTTACACACTGCGAGTGACAAACTTACAATAAATCTTTTATATCGAAACTCTTCTGAGACTTGTGTTAAGTCCAAAAACCTCAGAATTTATTTGACCACATCCATTCTCTGCCCCCTCCCATGAAGAAACAGGCTCCTGTGGGGGAGGGGGGGGTAGTTTTGAAGGTGCCACCTTCTCTCCAGCATCTGCCCAACTGCCCATTCACCGCAGCACTGGTGGCAAATTCTTTGGCCAGAGCTTGATGCGATTTTCACCACTCACAAGGACTTTCCAGCAGGTGTCACTAGATCATGATCCGGAGCAGGAATGCTGGCTGATTATTCCGTTCCTACCAGAGGAGTGCTGAAGCCAATCACAGCACAGCTACATTCACTCAGTTGAGATCAGCTAACTCAACACAAACAGGGTGCTGAACCTGGGACCTTGCTGGTCTGTACGAGTCACAAACTGGCTTTACCCACTGAGCCATCAGACAACTTATTAAGAAATAGTCAGGTTACTGTTTTGGGTGTGGTCCAATGGGTTGAAACATGATTACGCCAACTGACGCAATGCTCTTTGCAACTGCTGGATATTTCACAGACAGAGAGGGAAATATTGAATGTACATTCCAGCATTGTAAAACACAGTGACAGCAAAGATAGCAAGCAGGGGAGAGGGAGGTACGATATTAAATGTCCCATCATAGGCAGATGTACCAGCTCCATTTTGCCAACCCTTCCCAGGACAATGACATAACAGTAATGACAAGGTGTGACCCATGGGCTGAAAACGTCGCTTGCGTAGAGCCCGTTATTTGGCTGCTACAAGTGTTGTTTTGCGTCTGCAGCACGCACATGCACCTCTGGTGCGGGCCATACCAGCTTTCATCTTGGTAAGGGCATTAGCATCGGCGCTGGGAACGTGCACCCAAAGTATGCAGAATAGGCAGATCGTGATGTCCATCAGCGTGCAACACTGATTTGATGCCAGCGCTGCCATTTTTGTGCCCAACGCGGGCACTAACGCCTTGTGTTGACCTCACACATGTATTCAGCAGCAGCAAGACCCCCAATCAGCGATACTTAAAGGCATCATCAATCACTATCAGGTCTGTTACTGATTCATTCTACTGGGTCGGTGTAAGTTTGTCAAAGTGTTTGCTGATTTCCAGACGTTTCAATGTGTCGAGGACAGGGAATGGTGCAACAACTGGAGAAGGCCTTGGTCAGACCACTTGCTCCCAGTCATGGGGGCTCTAGTTGTCATCTCCCTTGGCCTGCAGCGTGACAGGGGGATGGAGCAGAGGCTGTGACGAAGAGGACAAGCTGTTCACAGAGGGAGGAGGAGGGGGAGAAGGGCTCTCAGCAGGAGGCTTTACCCACCAAGGGGCAATTCTTTTACCGCAACCTGAGCTAGGCGCAGTACGTGAGGCATCTGCGCTTTACGAAAGTGCTCACCTCTTGCAACCAGACCTGCGGGCTCACACCTGGGCGAGGGCAGTGCTGTCAGAGTCTGTGACAGTGCCCGTGGCCCTGAATTTCCTCACTTCGGGACCCTCCCAGGCTGCAGCAGGCGGCATTTGTAACATCTCCCGGTTCACCGTCCACTGCTGCATGAGAGAGGTGACGGACGCGCCTTATACCAGGAGAGGGGACTTCATTATCTTCTCTTTCCCAGAAACAGGCAGAGCATGCATGTGGCGTTACCAGGATAGCAGCTTCCCCATAGAGCAGAGCACCTTCGAGTGCACACACCTGACATTGCAGACTGCGTGTCTAAATGCTGAGACCACAAAGGTACCCACTGGCTGAATGTGCAGTTTGTGTGTGACCATGCTCAGCACATCATGATGGTGAATGCCCGGTATCCTGGCAGCAGACATGATGCTTTTAATCTGCGTCTGTCCGCTGTTCCCTCAGTCTCTGAGCCACCAAGATGAACCACAGGCTGGCTACTGGGCAACAAGGGCTATCCACTGACCACCTGGCTCATGACTCCGCTTCAGAACCCAACCACACATGAGCAGCTTGTGTACAATGAGAGCCACACTGCCACACGCAATCTGATAGAGCAGACCATTGGCGTCCTTCAATGATGGGTCCACTGCCTGGACCACTCTGGAGGAGACCTGCAGTACTCACCGGAACACGTCTCAGTATTCGTCGTGGTCTGCTGCATGCTCCACAACCTCACCAGCAGGAGGGCCCAACCTTTGTCACCAGGCATATGGCGACCAGCTGAGGAGGAGCAGAAAGAGGAGGGAGAGGACGAAGCAGAAGAAGAGGAGGCAGCCCAGACAGTCTCTTTCTGCCCAGGCTGTATGCGATCGACTCATCCGACTGTAATACGAGCGAACGCAAGCCTGATGCCCCATTCAACAATTGTCCCACACCTTACCTTCCCTCTGTTACTGACCATCACAGCGTCCTCTTGGCCACACGCTGAAATTACAGCCGCCATCTTCCAATCCAACTTTATCCAACAATCTATCCAATATTGCATAACAAAGTGATGTAATCACCCTTGTGCATTCCCTTAGCGCCTGTATTCCATGGCCTTTTGCCTGTCCTAGTGCTCCAACGCAGTGCTCCCCCAGGGGCTGCAGCACGGCTGGTGGAAGTTTGCTGACTTTCGGTGGGAGACTGTAGATGGCCTTGCAGGGTGACCTTGAGCAGCTCTGGGCCCAGAAGGCCAGGTTTCAGACTGCACCACCTCGCCCTGGGCGGCAGCAGTCTGGGCTGGCTGACGGGCAGCAGCAAGGGCAGTGGGGGAGTGGGGGAGTGGCAGGACAAACGCTGTCATCTGAGCGAGGTCGGCAGGTTCGTGCTCCACGAAGCCACTGCCACTCCCCCGGGGCGGCGCTTCAGCATTGCTAGCTATCGGTCTGAGGACAGATTGTTGGCATGCTGTAACACCCTGCCAGCCCCTTTCCACACTGGTAAACCCAGCCACCATGGCAGCAGCCTGAGCTTCCACTGCAGCACTCAGACGTTGGGTGGTTGCAATGGACGGCGAGACATCGGCCATCAGACGCTGCGTGATGGTTGGGTCCACAAGTGCGCTAGTGGATCTGTCCAGCCCTTCCCCGCTGGAAATCATGGGCTCCACACCCTGTGCAAAGCCCTGTGCAAGGTCTGTGCCGGACTCCTCCATGCTCCTTGACACTGTACACAGGCTTTCTATATACCAAGCTTTTTAATGGGCATACCCATCAGCGTTCTTCTGTAGGTCGCTCCATCAATGTCCTCATCTGAGTCCTCGTGTGTGACCTCGCCCCCGGGGAATGGAACCTGGACTATCCTTGCGCCCTGCCCTGCCCACTCATGATCAGTCACCACGTGCACTCTACGCTATCCTCTAATGTCCACGCAGTGTCACTATCTGAGCTGGTGGCTTTGAGTGTCAGATCACGTGACAATGTTTCCTCTGCTCCTTCACTCTCCTCTCCCTCTTGCTCTTGCACCACTGGCTGGGCAGGCTGGATTTCTTAGGTCTCTGAAATGAGAAAGGCACAAGGGTCAGGCTGCGGTGAAGGTTGGGGGTGGGGGGGGCGCAGGGGTGGGGAGGGTGGGAAGAGGGGCATGCTTACATTATTTGCAACTTGTATATCGGAAGAGATTGTGGGATGAGGGGGAGGTGGGATTTGAGAAGGAGGATTATGTATAAGGATACCGGCATCATGTATTCTTTTAGACCCGCCGCTAGCCACGGGCTCAGCCATGTCCCTTCGAATAATGGCCAGCACCGTCTCCTCCATGGGAGTGAGGTTGTGCCAGTGAGCCTGCCCCCGACGGTTCAGAGTGGGTGATGCCCGTTATACATCACCTTTTCCTGCAAGGGAAAGGAAAGTGTGAAAGTTGAGTCGATCTGGGGCCTTTCTTTCCCTGGTTGATCGTCTCGGTGCAAATGCTGGTTTTGGTGAGTCGTTTGTTGGGCCCTCGCTGGGCTGCTGTGCAGCTGGCCTTGCTGGACTGCTGGGGGTGGTGAGTCCTGCTGGGCTGCTGCGGGTGATGGGCTTTGCTTCATGGTCAACCGCTGTGTCGGTTGCCACTGGTATGTATGTTGGGGGGGGTCAAATGTGGGTTGTTCAGGGTAGTCCGTGAATCAGAGTTTGATTTGGTCCAAGTGTTTCCTGTAGATGAGTCCATTTGAAAGTTTGACCCAAAACACCCGACTCGCCTCTTTGGCCACGACAGTGCCGGGAAGCCACTTGGGACCTTGTCCATAGTTCAACATAAATTCAGGATCATTAATTTCAATTTCACGTGACACATTTGCGCTATCATGATATGTACTTTGTTGAAGCCTGTTCGTGTAGATCAGGGTGGACTAACGAGAGCCTTGTCTTAAGTGCCCTTTTCATGAGCAGTTCAGCAGTGAGCAAGTGTGGTCTCATGCATTAACTCAGCAGGACTCGGGATAGGCGAGTCCGCAGTGAGCCTTCAGTTACCCTCTTCAAGCTCTGCTTGATTGTTATCACTGCTCTCTCTGCCTGACCGTTGGATGCTGGTTTGAACGGGGCAGATGTAACATGTTTGACCCTTTTGCGGGTCATGAACACTTTGAACTAGGCACTGTCACTCACAAGGACATCAGGCAGGCCGTGCGAGGCAAACATGGCCCACAGGCTTTCAGTGGTGGCAGCGGACGTGCTTGCCGACATTATTTCACATTCAATCTATTTGGAGTACGCATCTACAACCACTAGGAACATTTTACCCAAGAGCGGGCCTGCATAGTCGACATGGACCCTAGACCACGGTTTGGAGGGCCAAGACCATAAACTTAGTGGCACCTCCCTGGGTGCATTGCTTAACTGTGAACACGTATTACATCTGTGAACGCAGGACTCTAAGTCCGCAGAGATACCGGGCCACCACACGTGGAATCTGGCTATCGCTTCCATCAATACAATACCTGGGTGAGTACTGTGGAGATCACTAATGATAGTGTCCCTGCCCTTTTTTGGCACCACTACCCGATTACCCCACAGAAGGCAGTCTGCCTGTATAGACATTTCATCTTTGCGCCGCTGGTACAGCTTTATCTCTTCCTGCATTTCTAATGGGACACTGGACCAGCTCCCGTGAAGCACACAGTTTTTTTTTTACTAAGGACAGTAAGGGGTCCTGGCTCATCCAGGTTCTAATCTGTCGGGCGGTAATGTGTAATTGCTCACTTTCAAATGCTTCCATTACCATGATTAAATCTGCAGGCTGTGCCATTTCCACCCCCGTGATGGGCAATGGCAGCCTACTGAGAGCATCGGCACAGTTTCTGTGCCTGGCCTGTGGCGGATGATGTAGTTGTATGCGGACAACATGAGCGCCCATCTCTGGATGCGGGTCGATGCATTCGTATTTATCCCCTTACTTTCAGAAAAGAGGGATATCAATGGCTAATGGTCAGTTTCCAATTCAAATTTGAGCCCAAACAGATATTGATGCATTTTCTTTACCCCATAAACACACGCTAAGGCTTCTTTTTCAATCATGCTGTCGGCCCTCTCAGTCTTAGACAGACTTCTGGATGCATAAGCAACCAGTTGCAATTTCCCAGATTCATTAGCTTGTTGCAATACACACCCGACACCGTATGATGACGCATCACATGCTAGTACCAAACGCTTACATGGATCATACAACACAAGCAATTTGTTTGGGCATAAGAGTTTTCTAGCTTTTACAAAGGCATTTTTTTGGCTTTTTCCCCAAACCCATTCATCTCCTTTACACAGTAAAGCATGCAGTGGTTCTAACGGTGCGCTGAGACACGGTAAGAAGTTATCAAAGTAATTCAGGAATCCTAGAAACAACCACAGCTCCGTCACATTCTGGGGCCTCGGTGCATTCTTGATTGCCTCCGTCTTCGAATCGATGGGCCTGATGCCATCCGTCGCGATTCTTCTCCCCAGGAACTCCACTTCAGGCACCACTTCGAGCATTTTAACCTGAGCCCCACACGGTTGAGCCAACTAAGAACCTCCTCCAAGTTCTGCAGATGCTCGACTGTGTTCCGACCTGTGACCAAGATGTCGTCCTGGAAGACCACGGTGCGCGGGACCGACTTCAGTAAGCTTTCCATGTTCCTCTGGAATATCGCCGCGGCTGATCGAATCCCAAACGGGCATCTGTTGTAAATGAAGAGACCTTTGTGCGTGTTGGTGCAGGTGAGGCCCTTTGATGATTCCTCCAGCTCCTGCGTCATGTAGGCCGAGGTCAAGTCAAGCTTCGTTAACGTCTTTCCTCCCGCCAGTGTCGCAAAAAGGTCATCTGCCTTTCGTCGTGTGTATTGATCCTGCAGGGAGAAATGATTGATAGTTACTTTGTAATCACCACAGATTCTGATGGTGCCATCTCCCTTGAGGACTGGAACAATTGGATTGGCCCACTCGTTGAATTCAATCGGCGAAATGATGCCCTCTCGTTGCAGCTGGTCCAGCTCGATCTCCATCCTCTCTCTCATCATGTACGGTACTGCTTTCGCCTTGTGATGGATGGGTCGTGCCCCCGGAATTAGATGGATCTGCACTTTTGCTCCTTGGAACTTCCGGATACCTGGTTCGAACAGCGAGGGGAACTTGTTTAAGACTTGGGCACATGAAGTGTCATCGACGGACGAGAGGGCTCGGATGCTGTCCCAGTTCCAGCGTATCTTTCCCAGCAGCTCCTGCCGAACAGCGTGGGACCATCACCCGGTGCCACCCAGAATGGTAGCTTGTGCACCGCTCCATCGTAGGAGACCTTTACGGTAGCACTGCTGATTACAGGAATCAGTTCCTTTATGTAAGTTCTCAGTTTAGTACGAATGGAGTCAGGACTGGCCTTGAGGCCTTGCTGCACCACAATTTATCAAAAGTCTTTTTGCTCATAATGGACTGGCTCGCATCCATGTCCAGCTCCATTGACACCAGGTGTCCATTTAATTCAACCTTCAGCATTATCGGGGTACACTTTGTGGTAAATGTGTGCAACCCATATACCTCTGCCTCCTCGGTCTGAGGCTCTGGTTCATCATGATCCACCGTGGATCTGTCCTCCTCTGCAACATGGTGGTTTGCAGGATTATCAGGGTTTGCAGCTTGCCTGCACATACGTTGGAAATGTCCCATTGTTCCACAGCCCTTGCAAACGTATCCTTTGAAGCGGCATGAATGGAAATGATTGAGCACCCCCGCAGTGCCAACAAGGTGTTAATGGCCTAGCATTCATCACCCTTGATGGTGGACTCTGAGTCATCTGCGGACGTGCAGCTGCAGGCATGTGAGACCTGCCCCATACATTGCAATTCGAAAACAACATCACTTTGTTCACAGCACTTGCAGCAGCACTCGTGTGCTGAGAGATTTTTTTGATATTGTCACTGGTGGCAATGAATGCCTGGGCTATCGCTATGGCTTTACTCAAGATTGGGATCTCTGCAGTCAAAGGTTTGTGAAATATCACTTCATGGCCAATTCCAAGTAAAAAAAAGTCCCTGAGTATGTGCTCCAAATGTCCTTCAAATTTGCAATGTCCTGCAAGGCGCCTTAGCTCGGCGACATAACTCGCCACTTCCTGGCCTTCAGACCTTTTACATGTGTAGAACCAGTCAGAACGCTTTCCTTTGGGTTTAGATGCTCCCAGACAGTGTACACAAATCATCGTTTGATTTCTCTGTGGGTTTCGCTGGAGCAAGCAGATTTTTCATGAGGCCTACATTGGTGCCCTGCCACCACTGAGGAGAATTGCCCTTCGTTTGGTAGCGTTTGCTTCTTCTTCCAACTCGTTGGCCACGAAGTATTGATCGAGTCGCTCAACGAAGGTTTCCCAATCATCTCCCTCTGAAAATTTCTCCAGGATGCCCACTGTTCTCTGCGTCGTTAGGTTTGTCACCTGTAGTTCGTCGCCAGTTGTAGTGTATGAATAAAGAGTCTGACCAGATATTGTGAGCTCAAAGTAAAGTGTGACCGTAGTCCTTTATTACAGATCTCAGAATGCCTCTCAAGCCTGTGAGGCCTCCTTATATACAGGTGCTCCCAAGGAATTGTGGGATGCTTTGGGACTCCAGGGGATAAGCCCTCTGGTAGTTACACAAGGTATTTACAGGTTTACATATATAACAGGGGGGGGGCGATCCGCGACCCTAGGGATGGGGAGGAGGGGATGTCTGATCCTGGGGGTGGGGGTGGGGGGGGGCGATCCCCGACCCTGGGCGGGGGGGGGGAGGGGGTGTCTGATCTTGGGGAGGGGGTACAATCCTGGAGGAGCTTGTTGTGGGAAAGGGACATGTGGAAGTACTCCCACTCCTCCCAGCCCACAGAGTGCTCCCTGTGGCTGCCATCGCCTTGTTGCAGCTTCTGGGAGTCTCAGGGCAGGGAATCCCGGCTGGCCACTGATAAACCTGAAATGCAGGTTGTAGCCGAGGCTTCCAGACTCATTATCATATTCAACGTTCTAACCAGCCTCCCAAGAACAGCTTGGTTGCCCAACCTCTCCCCTTCCCATTGGGGGTCAGGATTTAGATTTTTAACACTTTAACCTCCTACCTGACTCCAATTGATCTGTTTTTTGGGGTTAAAATTCCCCCTAGAATTACATTGCAGCCTCAGTGGTTTAGGTGTGTAAATGCACCACACAGTATGGGACCAGGACATATCTATTCTAGTCTTTGCCACACCTATGTAACCTGAATTTCCTCTGTGTCCATTTGCCTGTGTCTTTAGCTGCTGCTCTGGACACAAACCCATTACTTCGATCTCTCTTTTTCTTTCCCTTATGTCACCGAGCGGCTGCAGGGCATTCTGGGGGGAGAGGGTGAACAGCCAGAGGTCGTGTCCATATTGGGACCAATAACATGGGTAGAGAAAGGATGAGGTCGTGCAGGCAGAGTTTAGGGAACTAGGAGAGAAATTAAAACGCAGGACCTCAAAGGTAGTAATCTCCAGATTACTCCCAGTGCCACAAGCTAGTGAGTACAGAAATAGGAGGATAGAGCAGATGAACATGTGGCTGGAGAGATGGTGCAGGCGGGAGAGCTATAGATTCCTGAGGCATTGGGACCGCTTCTGGGGGAGATGGGACCTGTACAAATCGGATGGGTTGCACCTCAACAGGGCCGGGACCAGTATCCTCGTGGGAGGCGGGGTTTGCTAGTGCTATTGGGGAAGGTTTAAACTAGCTTGGCAGGGGGATGGGAACCTGAGATTCAGTAGGGAGAGGAGTAAAGCGGGAATTGGAAAGCAAAAATGTAGAAAGTGAATTTGAAGGACAGAGGAAACAAGGGCTAGAAACATAGAAACATAGAAACATAGAAAATAGGTGCAGGAGTAGGCCATTCGGCCCTTCAAGCCTGCATCACCATTCAATAAGATCATGGCTGATCATGCAACTTCAGTATCCCATTCCTGCTTTCTCTCCATACCCCTTGATCCCTTTAGCCGTAAGGGTCACATCTAACTCCCTTTTGAATATATCTAACGAACTGGCCTCAACAACTTTCTGTGGTAGAGAATTCCACAGGTTCACAATTCTCTGAGTGAAGAAGTTTCTCCTCATCTCGGTCCTAAATGGCTTACCCCTTATCCTTAGACTGTGACCCCTGGTTCTGGACTTCCCCAACATCGGGAACATTCTCCCTGCATCTAACCTGTCCAATCCCGTCAGAATTTTATATGTTTCTATGAGATCCCCTCTCATTCTTCTAAATTCCAGTATATATAAGTCTAGTCGATCCAGTCTTTCTTCATATGTCAGTCCTGCCATCCCAGGAATCAGTCTGGTGAACCTTCACTGCACTCCCTCAATAGTAAGAATATCCTTCCTCAGATTAAGAGACCAAAACTGCACACAATACTCAAGGTGTGGTCTTACCAAGGTCCAGTACAACTACAGTAAGACCTCCCTGCTCCTATACTCAAATCCTCTCGCTTTGAAGGCCAATATGGCATTTGCTTTCTTTACTGCCTACTTTTGATTACTGATGTACCATGACACCCAGGTCTCGTTGCACCTCCCCTTTTCCTAATCTGTCACCATTCAGGTAATATTTTACCTTCCTGTTTTTGTCACCAAAGTGGATAACCTCACATTTATCTACATTATACTGCATCTGCCATGCATTTGCCCACTCACCTAACCTGTCCATGTCCCCCTGCAGCCTCTTAGCGTCCTCCTCACAGCTCACACTGACACCTAGCTTAATGTCATCTGCAAACTTGAAGATATTACATTCAATTCCTTCGTCTAAGTCATTAATGTATATTGTAAATAGCTGGGGTCCCAGCACTGAACCTTGCGGTACCCCACTAGTCACTGCCTGCCATTTTGAAAAGGACCCATTTATCCTGACATTCTGCTTCTTGTCTGCCAACCAGTTCTCTATCCACGTCAATACATTACCCCCACACTAATCTCTAAAAGTAGTCAACAAGGAGGTCTGGCTGTACTAAATGGCTGTACTTCAATGCAAGGAGTATAGCGAATAAGGCAGATGATCTTAGATCACAGGTAGCCACTTGGGAGTATGATATTATAGCTATTTCAGAGACCTAAAAGAGGGGTAGGTATGACAGCTCAACATTCCTGGTTACAGGATTTTCAGATGGGCTATAGAGAGGGTTGAAAGGGATTGGGGTCATGGTATTGAATAAAGGAATTATTACAGCTGTGAGGAGGGATGATATTTTAGAAGGATCATCAAACAAGGCCATTTAAATTGAACTGAAAAACAAAAAAGGGGCGATCACACTGCTGTGTGTGTACTATAGACCCCCAAACAGTGAGAGGGAGATAGAAGAGCAAATATGTAGGCAAATTTCTGAGAAGTGCAAAAACGATATGGCAGTAATAGTAAGGGATTTCAACTATCCTAATGTTAACGGGGACAAAATTAGTGTGAAGGGTATAGAAGGTGCGGAATTCCTAAAATGTATTCAAGAATTTTTTTTTACCCTGTATGTAGCAAGCCCAACACGGGAGGGGGCGGTTCTGGATTTAGCTTTCGGGAATGAAGCTGGGCAGGTGGAAGGGGTATCAGTGGGAGAGCATTTAGGTGCTAGTGATCATAATTCAGTTACATTTAAGGTAATCATGGAAAAAGACAAGGATAGACCAGGACTAAAAGTTCTAAATTGGGGAAAAGCCAATTTTGTTAAGTTGAGATGTAATTTAGCCAAAGTGGATTGGAAACAGATACTTGAAGGTAAATTAGTATCAGAGCAGTGGACGGCATTCCAGGAGGAGATCCTGAAGGCCAAATATGTGTCCTTAAAGAAAAAGGGTGGGATTAACAAATCTAGAGCCCCCTGGATGCCTAGGGACATAGAGAGTAGGATAAAGGAAAAAAGGAAGGCTTATGACAGATACCGAGGGCTAAATACTGCAGAAACTCTTATCCACCTTGCTCGTTACATCCTCAAAGAACTCCAGAAAATTTGTCAAACATGATTTCCCTTTCATAAAACCAGCTGACTCTGCTTGACTGTATTATGATTTTCTAAATGTCCTGCTATTACTTCCTTAATAATGGACTCCAGCATTTTCCCAATGACAGATGTTAGGCTAACTGGTCTATAGTTTCCTGCTTTATGTCTGCCTCCTTTCTTAAATAGAGGTGTTACATTTGCAGTTTTCCATTCCAGTGGGACCTCCCCAGAATCCAGGGAATTTTGGTAGATTACAACCACTGCATCCACTATCTCTGCAGCCACTTCCTTTAAGACTTAGGATGCGTGTCATCAGGGCCAGGGGACATGTCCACCTTTAGTCCCAATAGTTTGCCTAGTACTTTTTCTCTGATGATTGTGATTGTTTTAAGTTCCCCCTCCCAATAGCCCATTGATTATCTATTATTTGGATGCTTTTAGTGTCTTTTACCATGAAGACCGATACAAAATATTTGTTCAAAGTTTCTGCCATTCCCATTATTAATTCCCCAGTCTCATCCTCTAAGGGACCAATGTTTACTTTAGCTACTCTCTTCCCTTTTATATACCTGTAGAAGGTCTTACTGTCTGTTTTTATATTTCTTGCTAGTTTACTCTCATAATCTATCTTCTCTCTATTATTTAGTTAATCGTCCTTTGATGGTTTCTAAAAATGTCCCAATCCTCTGGCCTACCACTAATCTTCACACCATTGTATGCCTTTGTTTTCAATTTGATACCATTCTTAACTTCCTTAGTTAGCCATGGATGGTTCATCCTTCCCTTACAGTATTTTTTTCTCACTGGAATATATCTTTGCTGAGAGTTATGGAATATCTCCTTAAATGTGTGCCACTGCTTATCCACCGTCGTATCCTTTAATCTATTTTCCCAGTCCACTTTAGCCAACTCTGTCTTCATACCTTTGTAATTGCCTTTATTTGTTCAGGACACTAGTTTGAGACCTAACTTTCTCACCCTCAAACTGAATTTGAAATTCCAACATGATATGATCACTCTTGCCTAGAGGATCCTTTACTGTGTGATCATTAATTAATCCAGTCTCATTACACATTACCAGATCTAAAATAGCCTGCTCCCTGGTTGGTTCCACAATGTCCTATTTCTTATCCACATGCTGTCCCTCAGATATATCAGCTGAAGTTATGATGCAAGGTTCCTCTTGATCCCACCTCTGCTTGTCCAACATCCATTCCGAGATGAGCCAAAGTTTCCCTTATTTAAATATTGGGAGGACTGAAGGCATTATCTTCGGCCCTCGCCACAAACTCTGTTCCCTTACCACCGATTCCATCCCCTTCCCTGGTTTCAGGCTAAACCAGACTGTTCACAATCTTGACATTCTATTTGACTCTGAGCTGAGCTTCTATCTCCATAGCCTCCCCATCACAAAGGCCAGCTACTTGCACCTCGATAACATCACCCGTCTCCACCCTTGCCTCAGATCATTTGATACTGTAACCCTCATCCATGTTTTTGTTACCTCCAGACTCAACGACTTGAAAGCTCCTCAAGTCAGCCTGCCATCTTCCACTCACCATAAACTTGAGCTCATCCAAAACTTTGCCAGCATTATCCTAACTTGTTCCAAGTCCCACTCATCCGTCACCTCTGTGCTCGCTGACCTGCATTGGCTCCTGGTCCACAAACACATGATTTTATAATGCCCATCCTCGTGTTTAAAACCCTCCCTATCCCTGTAACCTTGTCCACACCTACAACCCTCCAAGAATTCTGCGATCAATAACTCTTATGGATTCCCCACTCCCTTTTCCCCCCATCTGTGACGGCCGTGCCTTCAGCCGTCTTGGCCGTAAGTTTTGGAACTCCCTCCCTAAACTCTTCTACTTCTCCTCTCTTTCCTCCTTTAAGACCCTCCTTTAAACCTACCTCTGACCAAGTTTTCACTCACCCATCCTACATCTCCTTATTTGACTTGATGAAATATTTTGTTTTGATTACGCTCCTGTGAAGCATCTTGGGAAGTTTAATGATGCTATATAATTAAACGAGGTTGTGGTTACTGACCCAGACTCACATTCCATCCCTACTCTGAGGGGGAAATTTCAGCCAGTTTTCTCACTCCTGAAATTTCATCCACCTCCGTTCCAATCAATATCTGTTCAAATAAAGTGACATAATTAAACGACAGGTTGCAATATGACATCCTTCAATCAAGTGTACAAAGAGCTAACGGTGCTAAGCCTATGGATCTCACTGGACGATTTCAATGAAATTTGAATGGAACAATAAAATGGTTGGGACCTGTTGGCTTCGAGGGTCATGTGAGATAGCTGCTGATTAGAAAGCACTAATGTTGGTGCGTCTGTCCTCCCAGGGGATTTGCAGGATCTTGCGGAGACATCGTTGGTGATATTTCTCCAGTGACTTGAGGTGTCTACTGTATATGGTCCCTGTCTCTGAGCCATACAGGAGGGCGGGTATTACTACAGCCTGCAGACCATGAGCTTGGTGGCAGTTTTGAGGGTCTGGTCTTCAAACACTCTTTTCCTCAGGCGGCTGAAGGCTGTGCTGGTGCACTGGAGGCGGTGTCAATACCTGCTCAGAGGCACCAACGTTAGCGTCCTCGACCAAGCCAACATCCCCAGCAGTGAAGCACTGAACACACTTGATCAGCTCCGCTGGGCAGGCCACATAGTTCGCATGCCAGACACGAGACTCCTAAAGCAAGCGCTCTATTCGGAACTCCTTCACGGCAAATGAGCCAAAGGTGGGCAGTGGAAACGGTACAAGGACACCCTCAAAGCCTCCCTGATAAAGTGCAACATCCCCACTGACACCTTGGAGACACTGGCCAAAGACCGCCCTAAGTGGAGGACTTGCATCCGGGAGGGTGCTGAGTACCTCGAGTCTCGCCGACGAGAGCATGCAGAAAACAAGCACAGGCAGCGGAAGGAGCGTGCAGCAAACCTGTCCCACCCACCCTTTCCCTCAACGACTATCTGTCCCACCTGTGACAGGGACTGTAATTCCTATATTGGACTGTTTAGCCACCTAAGGACTCATGTTAAGAGTGGAAGCAAGCCTTCCTCGATTCCGAGGGACTGCTTATGATGATGAGAAAGCACTACTGGTACAGTGTGCTTGGCTCTCAAGGTGCAGTATCGCTAGTGATGGGGTCAGGATGAAGTCCACCTCCCCCACTACACCCCACCAATTGTTTTTAATGGACGAGCCAGAAGTCGTTGCCCGTGCGCAGTTCCAGTGGTTTCAGCTTGAGGCCGCCATAATGATGAATTAAGAAGCGAATAAAACAAAACTTGTTCATTTATTAATTATGTGAATTGTAGAATTTATTCAAGTATGAGCCACTTATTTGAAAGGGGATTGTGACTGCCTCAGTATTGCTGATCAAACATTTCTCCTCAAAGATCTCGTGTTGACAGCCCTGACAACTGATATAGATCTCAGTTCCCAGTCACATGTGTTGTCAGAAGTCACTCCGTTATTGTTTTAATCCTGATCTTGGCTGCCAATCTGTGCACAGAAAGTTATAAGGAGTTGCATCAAGTACAGATCCTAGAATCGTCATTGGGGTGGCACACATATGGTCATGAATGATGGGATAGCCCCATCTCTTTCACTTATTCTCCATTAACAGGGAGTGAGTGAGAAACTCTTTGCAATCCCAGAGCTGGATGGTGAAGTGAAAAAGAAAAGTAGAAGAAAAAGGAGAGAGCAGGGAATAAAGCCAAAAGCAAGGAACAGAGAACACGGAAGAGGAGTGAAGTAAAATTTTGTTTCATAACCAATTTTCACTCCTTCTGATCTGAGGATGCTGACGTTTGCTCGAGTGGAATTCCATGAGTGCCGGTCAGCCCCATTACTTTCTCCAAGCAATTAATAATCACGTGTGGGTATGGTAATGAGTGTCAGCAGACTAATCACAGTCGAGTCCGAGCCTACCTTAACCCAATAGGGGCAATGCTCCAAGTACATACTGATAGTTGAGGTTCCCTGCCATCACCGTGTGCTTGTAAAATTGGAGTAGTGTCAATCGTACTTCAAACGGAGACCGCTGTACAACAATTGGGTGTGAGAAGCCTGGCCAATTACCCCCTTCCCTACTGAACATTGTTGAAATCAGTAGTGGTGGTCCCAACACTGCCAACTGAGCAAAATACATACTACAGTTAATTTCCTTACATAAATGCAGCATTGTGCTTGTTGTTTATAAACACTGCGGCCAAAATTCTGGGTCTCAGGAAGATCCTTTAATGCCTGTTTACGATGGCCATTCCTAAAGATGGAATGGCCGCAGCTTTGGTGTCAACAGGCCGATCTGATCAAAATTCAGGCCTGGGATTTTTTGGCCTGGACCCCATCCTGCCCAAGTAGATGCACCGCCAATTTAAAATAAAATAAATACATACCCAGCCATTTTCAGCTGAATCCATCGATCCCCCACCGCATGGTGCCCCCAACAGGTTTCTCTGTCAGTGCACCGTTAAAGGGGTGGGCCCACTGTCGGTGCACCCTTAAAGGGGAGGGCCCACTGCCGCGGCCGCAATGGAAGAATATTTGCCAGCCAACTTGCCAATCAGCCGGCAAAATACTGCCCCTGGGTTCGGCCGGGCCGCCAACGGGCAGCCTGGCACCCCTTCTTGGCCCGGCCAAAACCCTCCCTGGTGGCCCAGTGGCCAAAGATAAGAAACGATCGCATCTCTCCCCTTTAATGGAGGGGAGAGAGCGTGGTGACGCACACCGCTGTGACATCACCACATGATTGACAGCGGCGGATGGCCCAAACGCCTCATTTTCAGCCAGTCAGCCTGGCTTTGAGTCTAAGGTCCCCTCCACCCTCCGCCCCATTATGATCCAGTTCCTGTAGGTCTTTGAAAAAAATTCTGAAAATGGATCTACGCACCGCACCAAGAGTTCCAGCGGTGAGCAATGGCTAACAACTCATTGTGGTGCACCTGAATTTCAACCCACTGGGTCAGTCAGGTATCCTGAAGTGTTTGAAGGGACTGTTACAAATGATGAGGGGGAAGGGATGGATTGGCTGCTAGACAGCTAACTCAGCACAGACTGGACCCCTCCTTATTCAGCTAACACTATCTACAGCCCCTGTGAACAACACATGTTTATCTTGTTTTTCCATAGGATGGTGCCTGAGATGCACAGTTTGTGACTAAAATCCTCACACCCTGAATGTGTCGAAGGGGTACCCCTCTGCTGATTACCAAACCGATGTGGGTGGAAACGCGCAGGTTTCTCATTCTTTTTCAAGCTCTAATTGGCATTTCTGATTTATTACTTAATTAGGTTCTGGGCTTTACTGGATATGCAAATTTTGAAATTCCTAATTAAGACAGAGACAGGCAGGAATCTGGTGCCAAGTCTGCGTGGGAGAGATTCCCCTTACACAGCAGAAAGATCGTTATACAATTGGAGGCACTGTACTATTTACTGGAACTTCCTGGGCAGGTTTTACTATCGTCAGCAACATACTTACTACAGTTAATATTCCTCACATAAAGGGAGCATTTTGCCTACTGTTTATAAACACTGGATTAGTCAGGTGTCCGTAAGTGTTTAAAGAGATCTTTACAAGTGATGAGGGGGAAGGGAAGGATTGGTTGCAAGGCGGAAAGCTGGACAGAAGAGGAATGATTCACTCCCGTCTGGTACTGTACGGCCCATATGTGTCTCAGTGTCAGCTCCTGTACATGTACAGAGATATGTCAGCTCCTACAGGCAGACCTGCAGCCTCACATCGGCACCAGGACTGCGCTGCCCTTCGCACTTAGGGTCAGTGTGGTGCTGACCTTCTATGCCTCCAGCTCCTTCCAGGCTGCATCAGGGGACATAAGCAGCGCCTCTCAATTCGCTGCACGTTGCTGCATCCGCGACGTCACACAGGCTCTCTACAGCTGCAGAATGGACTTCAGTGTCAGCTGTGGCTCAGTGGGTAGCACACTCGCCTCTGAGTCAGAAGGTTGTGGGCTCAAGTCCCACTCCAGGTGCTTGCGCAGATAAATCTAAGCTGACGCTCCAGTCGAGTGCTGAGGGAGTGCTGCCCTGTTGGACGTACTATCAGGGGCTGCGCTACTGAGCATCAGCAGCCAATGAAGAACTGCTAGCTGCCCATTCGGTGCCGCTCTCTATATTTCTTTTCCAGTTGCTCCAGTTAGGTTATGGGAAGAATCCCGCACCCCAGGACCTGAATGAGCTTTGCGCACATTGAGCACACCACACGCTGGTGGCTGCGTTGGGACACCTTGTGCATGAAACACGTACAGTCGGCCTCAGGTCCTTGCACAATAATGCAGGACACAAAGTTTGGGGGTCCTGCCACTGCATCATCAGCCACAGTGAGCATCACAGCTCAGCCCAACCCTATTGTCAGTCAGTGGCCGCACGCATACAATTTCCAGGAAGAATCAATGCACACTGATCAGGAGCAGGAACCAGGGCTGATTTCTTTCCGTCTTGTGCCAGTTATCAAGATTTTACCATGGCCTGGCTCAGATCTTATAACTGGGCATAGATGAGCAATTGAAGATGGGACCTTCTAGTGTATCCGTGCCACTGGGTGGTGTCTAACCCACTGGATCATTGAGAAGATGATAACCTGAGCAGACAATTACATGTGGCCTTACCTGTCACACTAATGTGTGCCCTCGGCTGTGGCATGCTTCTGGTTACTGCTCCAGCCATTCCATTCTCAATCAGTTATAATAAGTTCAAAAATGACAGAAAGTAAAAAGGCTAATTACATTTATACACAGTTAAAAGTTCCCCGCTGATCCCATCCATCCCTCTTACCAGGATGAAGAGTCCGGAGTTTGCGATATCCTGGTGAGTGGGTATAGTGGAGAACACTGACAGCACAAGACAGCTGAACACCAGCAGGAATCTGTTGGAGATAAAGAGAAGATAAATAAATCAAGCACAGGAGATGTGGATCACAATCCTAACTGTGCCAGTGTTCACCTCACCAACCCAACAATTCCCAACATTCAGACAACTAGACTAGACAGCAAAACTCAGCAAACAAGTATTAGGATCTGACGAAGGGTCATCGACCTGAAACGTTAGCTCAGTTTCACTCTCCACAGATGCTGCCTCACCCGCTGAGTATTTCCAGCATTTTCTGTTTTTATATTAGGATGTTGTACTGACCTGGCATTTGCTGGAGTATAATTACCAGTGATCATCTATTATATAATACAGTGCTGGAGTATGTTTACCTGGGATTATTGTATAATAGACACAGTGCTGGAGTATGTTTACCTGGGATTATTGTATAATAGACACTGTGCTGGAGTATGTTTACCTGGGATTATTGTATAATAGACACTGTGCTGGAGTATGTTTACCTGGGATTATTGTATAATAGACACTGTGCTGGAGTATGTTTACCTGGGATTATTGTATAATAGACACTGTGCTGGAGTATGTTTACCTGGGATTATTGTATAATATATACTGTGCTGGAGTATGTTTACCTGGGATTATTGTATAATAGACACTGTGTTGGAGTATGTTTACCTGGGATTATTGTATAATATATACTGTGCTGGAGTATGTTTACCTGGGATTATTGTATAATAGACATTGTGCTGGAGTATGTTTACCTGGGATTATTGTATAATAGACACTGTGCTGGAGTATGTTTACCTGGGATTATTGTATAATAGACACTGTGCTGGAGTATGTTTACCTGGGATTATTGTATAATATATGCTGTGCTGGAGTATGTTTACCTGGGATTATTATATAATAGACACTGTGCTGGAGTATGTTTACCTGGGATTATTGTATAATAGACACTGTGCTGGAATATGTTTACCTGGGATTGTTGTATAATAGTCACTGTGCTGGAGTATGTTTACCTGGGATTATTGTATAATAGACACTGTGTTGGAGTATGTTTACCTGGGATTATTGTAGAATAGACACTGTGCTGGAGAATGTTTACCTGGGATTATTGTATAATATATACTGTGCTGGAGTATGTTTACCTGGGATTATTGTATAATAGACACTGTGTTGGAGTATGTTTACCTGGGATTATTGTATAATATATACTGTGCTGGAGTATGTTTACCTGGGATTATTGTATAATAGACATTGTGCTGGAGTATGTTTACCTGGGATTATTGTATAATAGACACTGTGCTGGAGTATGTTTACCTGGGATTATTGTATAATATATACTGTGCTGGAGTACGTTTACCTGGGATTATTGTATAATAGACATTGTGCTGGAGTACGTTTTCCTGGGATTATAGTATAATGTATACTGTGCTAGAGTACGTTTATCCCGATTATATAATAAACACTGAAAGATTGCAATTATCAGAGACTGGTATAAAATATGACCTGCAGTCTTTAAAAAACGTCGTTTCACCATACATATCTGGTAATGATGCTGCGCGATACTATCAAACAAACCCAATAGAGTCCCATCAAGTTGATGTGAGCCTTGGCTTAATGGTAGCACTCTCACCACTAGTAGTAAGGTTGTGGGTCAAAGTCCCACTCTAGAGACTTTAGGCTGCCATTCCAGGACAGGACTGAAGGTCTCCACTCTCACAGGTGCCATCTTTAGACGAGACATTAAACCGAAGCCTCATCTGCCCTTTCAGATGGTCTTAAACGATCCCACATCAATATTTCCATTAAGTGAAGGGGAGTCCTCTCTGCGATTAGAGTCATTTCTGTAAGGGCCCGACATCAAATATATCTCAATCCAGTTAGAAGTAGGTATGCACAACACAAATTAATACTAATTACCAAATCCAATCAGAGGCTAAGGGTTATTAATGTAGAAAATAAGGGGTGGCGGCTAAAGCACATTGGTTCCCCCATTTTGCTGAGTTATTCCCGGTAGAGTAGTAAATATCCTTCAGTGCATTCACAGGGCTCATCAGGGGAAGTACCCTTTATATTAATGCACCACTGCCATGATGTGAACCTCACTGTCTCACACACTGTAAAGTCTTTGCAGTACCTGCCCCTTCTCTATGTTCCAGGCCATGGTGTGGGTTGATGAAGCCACCTGAACAGTGGAGGCTCAGTTCACCAGTCGTGCCCTGCACATGCAAGTGTCGCACACCTTCTTGTTCCCGACTCAGTCTCACAACTCCTCGCACTACCTTTTCACTCTTCATATGCGTTTGCAAAACATCAGCCTGAGCCGCAATCCTAGCTGGCTCTCACCTCCTCCCACCATTCCTAAATGCTCTGTGTGCAGTCACACAGATTCTAATGGACATCTAAACACTTTCAGACAGTAGGAGCTACACTACTATAGAAGATACGTGTGCCACACGATGAGCTGCACACTCATTCACACTCACTGCATTATTGCAGGTGAAATTGGCGTATAATCGCCCGGAGCAGTAGTGCCCCGGAGGTGGGGAGCCTCATGTACAGGACCTCACTGTGGTGGATCGAGAGTCCACAGCCCTGGATACACCAGTTGGCGCGGTGGATACTGACGGTATGTGAATGGCGTTTGCGACTTACGTGTGTTCCGTGATATTTGGTAGCAAATGGCCTACGCCCTTTATATATAAATGTCCAATGCCACCTTCCTCTTATCTCCCAGCCCCCTCCCCTGCTGCTAACCAGCGTCTGTTGCTTTGTGCTTACAGATGATGAGCCAGAAGCGTGGCAGCCTGCCTGTGATCCCTCTACATCGGGCGACGGGAGAGATGGTGAGGAAGAGGATGACAGTTTGATCACAGAGTGGGACACTCCATCAGTCCCACCGAGCGGGGACCCTGAATTCCTGGAGTTTGAGGCTCCTGGCCCCAGTGGCCTACAGCAATACACAGCACGAGGGGAAGCTCAGAGACCAGCTCCCTGGAGGGTTCGTTGGTCCAGGAGTCCTGCTGAGAGATAGGCAGATGTGGATCTGGACTTGGAGGCCATGTCCAGGGATTCCATGCAAATGCACCGCAAGCTCATGGGTGCATTGGAGAAGGTCCCACAGAGCATAGATGCACTTGCTCTGGGGTTGGGGGAGGCCGCCTCAAGCATTGCCCATGCCTCTTAGGCATCCACCGAGCCAATCCTTGCCCGCTTACAGAGGGAGATGGGCTCAATGGGCGACAGTGGAGTCCCAGAGGGAATGCCTCGTGCCATGGTTGACATGGCAGCAGCTATCGCTTATAAACCAGTCAGCTTAACATCGGTGGTAGGAAAAATAATGGAATCCCCACTGAAGGAGAAAATTGAAGAACATCTAGAAACCAAAAATATAATAATGAATAGGCAGCATGGATTTCAAAAGGGAAAGTCTTGCTTGACCAACATCGTTGAATTTTTTGAAGAGGTAACAGAGAGAGTAGACAAGGGTAATGCAGTAGATGTAATTTATCTAGATTTTTAAAAGGCCTTCGATAAGGTACCCCATAATAGACTGATGAACCAGGTCAGAGAATGCGGAGTCAGGGGACAAGTAGCAGAATGGATCGCTCGCTGGCTTCAAGACAGAAAGCAGAGAGTAGGGGTAAAGGGCAGCTATTCATGGTGGCAGAAGGTGGGTAGTGCTGTTCCACAAGGATCAGTGCTGGGACCACTGTTTTCACAATTTATATTAATAATTTAGACTTTGGAATCAAAAACACAATTTCTAAATTTGCGGATGACACCAAATTGGGGGATAGTCAATACTGAGGAGGACTGCAACACATTACAGGAGGACATTAATAAACTTGCAGAATGGGCAAATAATTGGCAAATGAAGCTCAACACAGATAAATGTGAGGTATTACATTTTGGTAAGGAAAATAGGGAGGTCATATATTGGAAAGTACGAATCTAAATGGGGTAGAGGAGCAAAGGGATCTCGGAGTACAAATACATAAATCACTAAAAGTTGCGACACAGGTTAGCAAGGCCATAAAAAAAGCAAACCAAGCACTAGGGTTTATTTCTAGAGAGACAGAATTGAAAAGTCAGGAAGTTATGCTGAACCTGTATAGAACCTTGGTTAGACCACACAGAGCACTGCGTATAGTTCTGGTCACCATATTATAAAAGGAATATAGAGGCATTGCAGAGGGTGCAGAGAAGATTTACAAGGATGATATCAGAAATGCGAGGGTATATATATATCAGGAAAGGATGAACAGGCTGGGTCTCTTTTCTCTTGAAAAATGAAGGCTGAGGGGTGACCTATTAGAGGTCTTTAAAATCATGAAAGGTTTTGATAGAGTGGATACAGAGAGAATGTTTCCACTTGTGGGGAAGAGCATAACTAGAGGACATCAATATAAGATAGTTACCAAGAAATCCAATAGGGAATTCAGGAGGAAGTTCTTTACCCAGAGTGGTGAGAATGTGGAACTTGCTGCCACAGGGAGTGGCTGAGGCGAATAGTATTGGTGCATTTAAGCGGAGGCTGGATAAGCACATGAGGGAGAAGGCAACAGAGATTTATGCTGATGGCGTGTAGCACTATGATGTAGACAGGGCCCTCCCCCTTCATTAAAGGAGAGGGCCAAGCTGCCAACTCTGCGGGTTCGTCCCTGGACCAGAGGAGAGTGCAGTGCCGTGGCACCAGCCCAGTACTTCCCCCTGAAACAGTCGCTGTCATTGCACAGTGCAGCTTCAGGGGGAGCTCCACAATTTTGGCTCCGGGGTGAAAACGGGTCGCTGCGTTATCATCACCAATGGAGCTCGGTGCTACCGGTTACCGCTGCTGCGGAATTCAGCAGGGGTCGTTAGCGGCGCCACGTCCGGGCGAAACATTGTTTGCGTCCCCAGGGGGCGCTAATGGGAGGCGCAAACAACCTGAATTTCTCCCCGCTAAGAGTTTACCATAACTGATATTCAGCTCACTGGTGTATTGTCACTCGGTGTATCCGTTTCTCCCTTAATTGAACAAGGGTACGATATCGCCCACTCTCCAAACTCATAGCACAATTTGTATATTTAAAGAGAATTCAATCATTGTGGCCAGTCCCTCTCATGTCCTCTCTGACTTTCGTCAACAGCCTGGGTCCATGGCATTTTGCTAATTTTTTTATCTCTAACAGTTGTTCCACTTTCTCCTGCAGTCCACCTATGTTATCATTTCCACCATCATTTGTACAAACTGGTGCAAGATATTTATTTAATAACTTCATCCTATCTTCATAATTAGACGCTTAACACAAAAGAAAAATACTGCGGATGCTGAAAATCTGAAGTAAAAACAAGAAGTGCTGGATACAGTCAGCAGGTCAGGCAGCATGTGTGGTGAGAGAACCAAAACTAACCTTTCAGGTCAATGACCTTTCATCACAATATGTAATCTTCAAGCATTTCCGGGGCAATTAAAGCACGGGTTAGACACAGAACATAGGAGCAGGAGTCGGTCATTTAGCCCCTCGAGCCTTGATTCAATGAGATCATGGGTGATCTGCGATCTAACTCCTTTGGCCCATATCCCTGGATACCCTTGGTTAACAAAAATCTATCAATCTTTAATTTTAAATTAATAATTGATCTAGCATCATTTGCCGTTTGCGGAAGAGTTCCAACCTTGAACCACCCTGTGTGTGTAGAAGTGTTTAATTTCACTCCTGAAAGGTCTGGCTCTAATTTTTAGACTCTGCCCCTAGTCCCAGTCTCCCCAACCAGCGGGAATAGCTTCTTTCTATCCACCCAATCTGTTGCCCTTAATATCCTGAAAACTTCGATCAAATCACCCCTTAACTTTCTAAATTAAAGGAAATACAATCCTAGTTTGTCTAATCTCTCCTCGTAACTTGGAGTCCGGGTATCATTCTGTCATTCTGCTAAAGCTGTGCTGCACTCCCTCCAAGGCCAATATATCCTCCCTAAGGTATGGTGCCCAGAACTGCTCACAGTGCTCCAGGAGTGGTCTAACCAGGGCTTTGTACAGCTGCAGCATAACTTCTACCCTCTGTATTCTCGTCCTCCAGATATAAAGGCCAGCATCCCATTAGCCTTTTTGATTATTTTCTGTACCTATTTATGATATTTTAATGATCTATGTACCTGAAGGAAAGACTTGTATTTCACGACCACTGAATGTCCTAAAGCGCTTTACAGCCAATGAAGTACTTTTGGAGTGTAGTCACTGTTGTAATGGAGTGGAGCTAACCTACAGAACCAGTGGGTAGCTATTCAACCTTCGCTGTCTCCAGGCCAGGTCCAAGACCACTCCAACCTCTGTCGTCGAGCTACAGTACACGGACGACGTCTGCATCTGTGCACACACAGAGGCTGAACCCCAGGACATAGTCGACGTATTTACCGAGGCTTATGAAAGCATGGGCCTTACGCTAAACATCAGTAAGACAAAGGTCCTCCACCAGCCTGTCCTTGCCGCACAGCACTGTCCCCCAGTCATCAAGATCCACGGCGCGGCCCTGGACAACGTGGACCACTTCCCTTATCTCGGGAGCTGATTATCAACAAGAGCAGGCATTGATGATGAGATCCAACACCGCCTCCAGTGCGCCAGTGCAGCCTTCGGCTGCCTGAGGAAAGGAGTGTTTGAAGATCAGTCCCTCAAAACTGTCACCAAGCTCATGGTCTACAGGGCTGTAGAAATACCTGCCCTCCTGTATGGCTCAGAGACACGGACCGTGTACAGTAGACACCTCAAGTCGCTGGAGAAATACCACCAAAGATGTCTCCGCAAGATCCTACAAATCCCCTGGGAGGACAGACGCACAAACGTTAGCGCCCTCGTCCAGGCCAACATCCCAGCGTTGAAGCACTGATCACATTTGATCAGCTCCGCTGGGCAGGCCACATAGTTCGCATGCCAGACACGAGACTCCTAAAGCAAGGGCTCTACTCGGAACTCGTCCACGGCAAATGAGCCAAAGGCAGGCAGAGGAAACGTTACAAGGACATCCTCAAAGCCTCCCTGATAAAGTGCGACATCCCCAATGACACCTGGGAGTCCTTGGCCATAGACCGCCCTAAGTGGAGGAAGTGCATTCGGGAGGGTGCTGAACTCCTCGAGTATCGACGCCGAGAGCATGCAGAAACCAAGTGCAGGCAGCGGAAGGAGCATGCAGCAAACGAGGCTCCCCACCCACCCTTTCCCTCAATGACAATCTGTCCCACCTGTGACAGAAACTATGGTTCTCGTATTGGACTGTTCAGCCACCTAAGGACTCATGCTAAGAGTGGAAGCAAGTCTTCCTCGATCCCGAGGGACTGCCTCTGAATGTAGGAAATGAGGCAGACAATTTGCACACAGCAAGCTCCCACAAACAGCAATGTGATAATGAGCAGACAATCTGTTTTTGTTAGGTTGATTGAGGGATAAATATTGACCAGGACACCGGGGATAACTCCCCTGCTCTTCTTCGAAATAGTGCCCTGGGATCTTTTACGTCTATCTGAGAGAGCAGGCGGGGTCTCGGTTTAATGTCTCATTAAAGAGTATCTGCCTCAGCACTGCACTGGAGTGTCAGCTTAGAATGGCCCACTCCTGCTCCTAATTCTTATGTTCTTGTATTCTAATCGTGCCCTCCCCAGCTGAAGAGTCCCATTCACGGCGACAGTCCACCACTAACCCGCTGCTGACAGCTGGTCTCAGCTCTCCGCACACGCCTGCTGCAAACTTGGCCTTACACTCACATCGCAAACTCCGTTCCCCAGCCACCTACTCCATCCCTCTCCATAACCACTGTCTCAGGCTCCTCACAACCTTGGCATCCTATTTGATCCCGCGATGGGCTTCTGACTGAATATCTGTTCCATCACCCTGACCGTCGACTTCCACCCGTGCCTCAGCTCATCTGCTGCTGAAACCCTTATCCATGCCTTTCTTACCTCTAGACTTCACGTTTCCAATACACTGATTGGCCTCCCATCTTAGACCTTCTTAAATTTCTGCTCATCCAAAGCTTTGCTGTCCATGTCCTAACTCGCACCAAGTCCCATTCACCATCACCCCTGTGCTCGCTGTTCATGTCCTAACTCGCACCAAGTCCCATTCACCATCACCCCTGTGCTCGCTGTTCATGTCCTAACTCGCACCAAGTCCCATTCACCATCATCCCTGTGCTCGCTGTTCATGTCCTAACTTGCACCAAGTCCCATTCGCCATCACCCCCGTGCTCGCTGCCCGTATCCTAACCCGCACCAAGTCCCATTCACCATCACCTCTGTGCTCGCTGTTCATGTCCTAACTCGCACCAAGTCCCATTCACCATCACCCCTGTGCCCACTGCCCCATGTCCTAACCCGCACCAAGTCCCATTCACCATCACCTCTGTGCTCGCTGTTCATGTCCTAACTCGCACCAAGTCCCATTCACCATCACCCCTGTGCTCGCTGCCCGTGTCCTAACCTGCACCAAGTCCCATTCACCATCACCCCTGTGCCCACTGCCCCATGTCCTAACCCGCACCAAGTCCCATTCACCATCACCCCTGTGCCCACTGCCCCATGTCCTAACTCACACCAAGTCCCATTCACCATCATCCCTGTGCTCGCTGACCTACATTGGCTCCCAGACCAGCAACACCTCACTTTTAAAATTCTCATCCTTGTTTTCAAATCCCTCATGGCATCACCCCTTCCTATCTCTGTAACCTCCTCCAGCCCTACAACCCTCTGAGATCTTTGCGTTCCTCCAATTCTGGCCTCCTGAACATCCCCGATTTTAATTGCTCCACCATTGGTGGCCGTGTTTCAATTGCCTAGGCCCTAAGCTCTGGAATTCTCTCTCTAAACCTCTCCGTCTCTCTACCTCTCTCTCCTCATTTAAGATGCTTTTTAAAACCAATGTCTTTAACCAAGGTTTTGACGTCTGTCCTAGGTTTGGTGTCAAATCCTGTTTAATAACACTCTGTGAAGCGCTTTGGGATATTCTACTACGTTAAAGATGCTATATAAATACATATATGTTTTAATATTTATTTGAGAGAGAAGTGCACTTTATATTTTAACTGGTTTATGCCAATTAGTAATGAACCTACACCAGTGGATGTCAAACAATGGAGGCAGTGATGCCTAAGGTTGTCGAATACCAGGTAGTATAATAAATGACTCATCTGCTTTACAGAATAACAACACAACTATTTTAAGTTGCACCTGTAAATCAGGGTTAAAGGGGGGCACTAAAACCGCCAAACTTAAACAAATTATACTTTAGATAGTAAACTTGAATCAAATTAAAATTTGGTTGCCGGGGGTGATGATGTACTCCAGTCCCTCCGGCGCCCACCTCTTGCGGAAGGCCATGAGCATACCGGTGGACACCGCGTGCTCCATCTCCAGGGACACCCTGGCTCGGATGTAACCGCAAAAGAGAGGCAGGCAGTCGGGCTGAACAACCCCCTCGATCGCCTGCTGCCTGGACCGGCTGATGGCCAAGCATAACAATACATTGCTAATTAGTTTTATTTGATAACAGTAAACTTAACAAGCTGGTAAGCATCAAATAAGAGAATGGATTTGGAACTTTTATTTTCAGTCTGCAAGAAGTATTTTTCATATCACTTAAACAACAAAAGTTCACAGACATGAAGGAAGTTATTTTTGGCCAAATGGTGAAAACATGTTGATTAGATGCAATTCTCCAAGAGGTGTATATGTGGCTGCACTCACCCACATGCACTGAAGGTGTGCAGTGCGCTGGCTGGGGGAACGTGCGCTGCACCTAATCCTGCCCGTGTTATCATTGCAGCCTCTCATGAACAATATCCACTTCATCCCCTGGAGCAAGTGCAAGCTGAGAAACAGCTACCTTGGCCCCCGGAGGAAGAGGAGGAGGAGAGTGAGGATGAATGCACTGCCTCAATGGCTACCACTGTCGCAGGAACCTGTTCATAGTCTGGCACCATGCGTAACTTACAGGCTAGATTATAAGTGATCCTGACAGTGGGACGCACCGGGCAGTCGTGTGCAACAGCCACACAGGATGGAAGGCACACCACAGGTGCCACCTTGCTGAGGGGGCTGCAGAGCAGACAGGTGAGGACCTCACAGGGTCAAGCTTCATAGGAAGGCTCACGTTAACTCTGTTTCTCTCTCCACAGATGCTGCCTTACCCGCTGAGATTTCCAGCATTTTCTGTTTTTATTTCAGAAGAAAGCTGATGGGTGCAACATGCCAAATGCTTGGTGTAATGGAGAGTCTTCCTGAAAGTTTACGGGCCGTGGCTAGGGGCTTGGAGGAGTCCACCTCCACCTTGGCGTGTGGCTTGATGGAGTGCCTGGAACCCAGCCTGTCCACCACGGAGAGGCTGGCCAATCCAGCCAGTGACCTGTGGAGCCCGACATCATGCAGCGTCCAATGCAGTTATTGCAGCTTGCCTGGAACACCAACAGCTTGCCTGGAATGACAGAGTCCTGCTATTGAGCTCAAACAGCTTCTATTGCACTACTTCCATGGAACGGCAAGCTGCTGCAATGGAAGCTCAGGCAGTTGCCATGGTGGCTCTGGGCTCCTCGGTTGGAAGGGGCTTGCACAGTGTCTCCAGACTGTCCTCCAGCAGATCACTGGGTGGGCTGAACAGAGATCCTGAGGTAGTGGTGTGGGAATCGTGGAGCAGGAACAACTGGCCTCTCTCTGGATGCCACAATTGCCTGTCACTGTGCCATTGCCCATGCCATTGTCCATCAGCCAGGTGGCCCAGACTGCTGAAGCCTATGTTGAGATGGTGCAGATTGAGGCAGGGCCATCTGGGCACCTTCTCGCCCGAGTACAGCAGGACATGTCCTCACCGGTCAAGGCATCTAAACCTCTGCTTCAGAACCCCAATAGTCTGCGCAGTGATATTCCTGACAGCTGAGTGGCTCTCATTGTATGAGTGCTCAGCTGGCATTTGGGGGTTTCTTGGGGGAGTCATGAGCCATGGTATCAGAGGATACCCTTTGTCACCTAGTGGCCAGTCATGTACATTGCATTGGGCCTCAAAGATCTGTGGGATGGATTACTGTCTCATTATAAACGCATTGTGGCAGCTCCCTGGATATCAAGCATGATGCGCTGCCGGTGGTCACAGATATTGAGGGAATGGAATCCCTTCCAGTTTCTCAACACCTCCCAGTTTAAATGAGGGTCTCGCATGGCCATATGTGCAGTCAATGGCTCCAAGGATTGTAGAGAATTCCACAATCCTGCCAAATCCTAGAGCTCTTTGCCTCTAGTCTTCTCTGGCAATAGGTAACAATATATAGACATTCCTCAGCATATTATTTTTATTCATTCACGGAATGTGGACATCGCTGGGAAGGCCAGCATTTATTGCCCATTCCTAACGACCCTTGAGAAGGTGGTGGTGAGCCGCCTTCTTGAATACAAGAGTGTCTCGCTGGGCCATGTCAGAGGGCAGTTAAGGGTCAACCACATTGCTGCGGGTCTGGAGTCACATATAGGCCAGACTGGGTAAGGGCGGCAGATTTCCTTCCCTAAAGGACATTAGTGAACCAGATGGGCGTTTAGGACAATTTCATGGCGGTTTCATTGTCACCATTACTGATACTAGCTTTTTTATTTATTCAGAGTTTTATTTAATTAATTGAATTTAAATTCCCCAGCTACTGTGGTGGGATTTGAACTCATGTCTCTGGATCAGTAGTCCAGACCTCTGCATTACTAGTCCAGTAACATCAACCACTATGTTACCATGCCCATGTAGAGCTGCAGAGACCTCCCTTGTTCAGAAGTGTACAGAGGATTGTGATATGTGACTTATATCATTTGTGGCAGCCTGGAAGATTTCAGCAGCATAAAAGTTAAGTGCTACTGTGACCTTGACTGCCGCAGGCAAAACAGTTCTGGCTGTGCTGTAACGTCTGAGTCTTTGTTCCACAAGGCTACAGATCTCTGTAAGGATCTGCTTGGTAAAGTGCAGTCTCCTCACGCACTGGTCTTGGGTCATGTGAATGTAGGAATAATGCTCTCTGCAGACCCTGGGTGGATAGGGCCTCCTGCTGAAAACCCTGGCGCTGTTCTGCCTGACCTCAGTTCCAATTCCTCATGCAGAGCAACGGGGACCCCTAGCATGATGCCCATGACCAAACACTCCCTTTCTTCTAGTGACTCCTCTAAGGTGTCCAATATGGTACAGTAGCACAACACTCACATTATTTGGGTGAAATTCTGGGAGAAATGCTGCTGAAGTTTTGACAGTGTCCCAGGAAGTGTCCCGATGTGACTCAAGTCCTTCTGAAGCGCAATGTAATCAGTCGATCTCAATTGAACATTGCTCGAACATTCGAACAATTCAAGTGAACATTGAAAGCTGAACATGGCTTTAAGTCGTGCTCAAAATCCTTAGCAATGACTCATTTATTCCTGTTCATCTAGTCGCTGTTAGGAGAGGTCGTTAAATGAGGTGTTACCCACCAAAATGGCGAGCAGTCAATTTAATTGTCAATCAGCCCCTCCAGGCAGCCGTTCTTAGTACACGCTTCAACTCCTTTACCAAGATGGCGTTTTGCGCTAAACGTGGGCTAAATGCATTGTAGCTTAAGACCCCATCTTGGTCACCTCTTTAGCACCTTGAGTATCGGGGGGAAATTGCCCCTGAAAACTATTGTATCAGCACATGCTCTGTGTAGGGTGTTGCACTGGTTGCCGTGTTTGTTGTGTTTTTATTCTTGATCTGTAATGTCTGCTGAATTAGTAGATTGTGCTGAGTAATGGTTTATTCTGGCAAACCTCTGTAATGCCTTCCTGCCTGCCGTGACTCAGCATTGGGATTTCACACATGTGAACTGCATGGGTTTTATACAGACGATCAGTCTTTAGACCTGTGTCGACTGGCATATCTATGGCTGTAATGTGAACTTTGTGGACGGTGCTGTGCAGAGCCATCGCAGGCTAACTTTAGTTTACAATGTACCTGCACACCCTCGACAGAAGGCTTGGGATAGCAGAGGGTTTAAAGCCATGTCAGCGAGTCTCTTCACAACACAGCTATGGAGGTGTTTCAGGACTAGTTGCAGCTGCTTTTTAGATGTGAGGAGGGTGTTACAACATGTAAATATATTAACTGCCTTTATCTGAGAATTTTTGTCCCTGTTCTATTGTGGAATTGCCGGAATTTGGAAATGAGAGTTCTGTGGTTTGAGTACAATAAATTTTGCTCCTTGTATCAAGAAAGAAATAATACTGAGATTTGCCTTATTCATTCTCGTGTACTGCTCTAATCTGCATCATTGGTCTTATTATCGATTCTAGCACCCACTTCTATCAGTTTGTTTATGCTCTTGGGATTGAAGCAAAATCTAGAAACGGAGACACAGGCTGGTGTTTCCGAGAGGGATTGTGTGGATCCAAAGTCCGACAATGATGTAGGAAAAGACTGGGGAATGAGGAGTGACCCAGCCTCAGAGAAGAAATAGAGGATCAGTGACCTGCTTTCTAAATCACCTTCTGAGTGTGAGGTGGATCATTGCAGTGAGCAAGATTGAGAAGAGGGTTGGCGCGATGACGCAGCTCTGCTTTACCCCGGTTCAGATGTTGATTGGGTCTGTGGTGGATCCTTTGGTCAGGATCACGGCCTGCGTGTCTTTATGGAGCAGGAGGAGGATGGTGACCAACTTTTTGGAGCAGCCAAAACGGAGGAGGACGCTCCATAGTCCCTCGCGGTTGACAGTGTCAAAGGCCTTTGTGAGGTCAAAGAAGGCCATGGACAAGGGTTGGTGCAGTTCCCTGCATTTCTCTTGTATTTGCCACGCAGTGAAGATCATGTCCATTGTACCCCTTAGTGGACAGAATACGCATTGTGACTGTTGGAGGAGCTCCTCAGCCACAGGAAAAAGAAGGATTCTGGTGATGACTTTCCCAGTGGCTGATAACAGGGAGATTCCTTTGTAGTTGCTGCAGTCGGACTTGTCCCCTTTTTTAAAGATGGTCATGATTACGGCATCTCAACAAGCTGGAGTGGAACTAAACTATAGAACCAATGGGAACCTGTTCAACCTTCGTCACCTCCAGGCTAGATCCAAGGTCATCCCATCCTCTGTCATTGAATTACAGTACGTGGACGACACCTGCATCTGCATACATTCAGAGGCTGAACTCCAAGTCATAGTCAACATCTTCACCAAGGCATATGAAAGCATGGGCCTTACACTAAACGTCCATAAGACAAAGGTCCTTCACCAACCTGACCCTGCCACACAGCACTGCCCCCAGGTCATCAAAATCTATGTGAACCATTTTCCATCATCGACGACGAGGTCCAACACTGTCTCCAGTGCGCCAGCGCAGCCTTCGGTCACCTGGCAAAGAAAGTGTTTGAAGACCAAGACTTTAAATCAGGGCTGTAGTGATACCTGCCCACCTATATGGCTCAGAAACATGGACCATATACAGTAGACACCTCAAAGCGCTGGAGAAATACCACCAACGCTGCCTCCACAAGATCCTGCAAATCCACTGGGAGGATTGACGCACCAGCGTTCGTGTCCTCGATCAGACCAACATCGAAACACTGACCACACTCGACCATTGGGCAGGCCACATCGTCCGCATGCCCGACATGAGACTCCCAAAGCAAGCGCTCTACTCGGAACTCCTACATGGCAAGCGAGCCCAAGGTGGACAGAGGAAGCGTTACAAGGACACCCTCAAAGCCTCCCTGATGAAGTGCAACATCCCCACTGACACCTGGGAATCCCTGGCCAAAGACCGCCCTAAGTGGAGGAAGAGCATCCGGGAGAGCGTTGAGCACCTCGAGTCTCGTCGCCGAGAGCATGCAAAAATCAAGCGCAGGCAGCGGAAGGAGCGTGTGGCAAACCAGTCCCACCCACCTTTCCTCCAACCACTGCCTGTCCCATCTGTGACTGAGACTCTAATTCCCATATTGGACTGTACAGCCCCCTGAGAACTCGCTTTTAGAGTGGACGCAAGTCTTCCTCGATTCCGAGGGACTGCCTATGATGATGAAATCACTTTACGTTGCTATCTTGCGATTGTGATGTCATCTTTACATCACAATCGCAAGTGTAACATCACTTGCTCCGATGTTACTTGCTTTTAACTCCTTCTCAAGGTCCTGCCTACACTCAATCATTCAGCTATTCACCAGCTCAAGACCAAACCCTTTACTATAACATCATCTCTCCAGGAGAGTTTTTAATATGTCACTAATTGCTGGCATGCAATTTTAGTATCCCACCACAGGCAATTAAAAACAACATTCACATCTACTCTGAAAGATTTAGGTCCTTTGGAATAATAACTGCACCTACACTGCACTTCAGATAGAAGTAAAATTAATGAATGTGTTGTGTTAATATTCTGTTATTTCTGTCTCCTTGGCCCCAAGTTTCCACACGATTTGCTCCTGATTTTTAGGAGCAACTGGTGTAGAACGGAGTATCTTAGAAATCGGAATACTCGTCATTTAGTTTGCTCCAGTTCTAGTCAGTTAGAACAGTTTCACTTTGGAACAGAATTTTTTTTTCAAAAGGGGGCGTGTCTGGCCACTTACGCCTGTTTTCAAAGCTTCGTCAGTGAAAACTTACTCCAAACTAACTTAGAATGGAGTAAGTGAAGATTTTTGTACGCTCGAAAAAACCTTGTCTACACTTTAGAAAATCAGGCGTAGGTTACAAATCAGGCGTAGGGAATGGTGGGGGGGGGCTTTAAAGGGAAGTTTACAAGCATTAAACACTTCAGTTTTACAAATAAAGAGCCATCATCAATAATAAATGATAAATACATCAATAAATCAACCAATAAATCAATCAAAAAAATCAATAAATAAAACATTTTCTACTTACCGACTGCAGCACCGGGAGCCCTCCAACAACGTGCTGGGATGCCCCCCGCCCCCCAGTGTGTCTCTGTCAGTGTCTCTATCTCTCTGTCTGTCTGTCTGTGTGTGTCTCCCATTCTCTATCTGTCAGTGTCTGTGTTTCTGACAGCGAGGGGAGGGGGAGGAGGGGGGTAGAGGGAGAGAGGGGGGGAGCAGAGGGAGGGAAGGGGGAGGGATGGGGGAGAAGGGGGAGGGTTGGGGAGGGATGGGGAGAAGGGGGAGGGGGGGAGAAGGGGGGGTGAGAAGGGGATAAAGGGGAGAAGGGGGAGAAAGGAGATGGGGGGGAAAGGAGATGGGGGGAAGGAGATGGGGGGAGGAGATGGGGGGAAGGAGATGGGGGGAAGGAGATGGGGGGGGAAGGAGATGGGGGGAGGAGATGGGGGGGAAGGAGATGGGGGGGAAGGAGATTGGTGGGGGGGGGGGAAAGGAGAAAGGGGAGGGAGGCTGAACGGGCCAGGCCCGAGACTTCAGATTTACAGGTAGGTGGCGTTGGGTCGGGTCGGTGGGGTGGTGGGAGGGAGGTCGGTTCGGTTCAGGTCAGGGGGAGGGAGGGAGAGGGAGGTCAGGTCGGGGAGAGGGAGGTCAGGTCGGATCCAGTCCGGGGGCGGGGGCGGGGGGGAGCGCGAGTCGGGTCGGGTCGGGTCCGGGGGGGAGCGGGAGTCGGGTCAGGACCAGTCGGGGGGGGGGGGTGGTGGGGGGGAGCGGGAGTTGGGTCGGGTCCAGTCGGCGGGGGGGGGGAGCGGGTGTCGGGTCCGGTCCGGAGGCGGGGGGCGGGAAGCGGGAGTCGAGTCGGGTCGGGAGGAAGCAGGAGCTGGGCGTGGGAGGACCCTTATTCACTCAGCCCCAGTGAGGCCATTCGGCCAGGGCTAGGGGCTGCGTGCTTCGGGCCCCTCCCACACAGTTTCGGGCGCCTGGAGCTACTGCACTTGCGTGTCCACTATAGCGCGCATGTGCAGAGGTCCCGGCACTGTTTTCAGCGCAGCGACTTGGCTCCACCCCCTACAGCTCGTGCTGCGCTGCGCCAAGGGCCAGAGGACCTGCAGGGAGGTGGAGAATACGGAGGTTTTTTTTAGGCGCACTTTGTGGCGCGAAAAATGGGCGTCCAGGTCGGGACTGCGCCGTTCTAGGTGCGGCTCGAAACTTGGGCCCCTTGAAAGGGTGTCTGGCAAACCTAGCAACACTGCTTTTTCTCCCCTCATCTCTTGAAGCTGCTGACTCTTAGCTGGGGTACAGTTCCATGGCCCAGCCATCCTCCAGTATCCAACCAAGGTGTGTGTGCCAAGACAATGAGTATCGGCCGGGTATTCATCACTGCCAAACCACATCCTGTCCTCACAAGGTACCAATACACTTGTACTTTCCAATAGGAGTCACTGCATAGCGACTAGATTCAGGTGACATGGCTGCAGAGGTGTTACCAGCAGCCTGGATGCCCTACAGGAGACTATTATGATGTCTTCTTCTTAGGCAATCCCTCGTATCGAGGATGAGCCGCTTCCACACCAAAAAGGGATGAGTTCACAAGTGTTTCAATGAAGGATCTGATATTCCAGGTCCCGAACTACATGCTGTAGGGTGAAAGATGCCTGTGCGTGAATTTTCTTAATGTATGGTGGCTGTTGCACACCAGCCACCACACAGGCTTGACAGAGCTAGGTCTTGGTCCAGTGGCAAAGATTAACTAAGACGACTGGAGACCTGCTCTGCTGCATGGACCTAGTGCGCACACATAACGCAGTGGGCCCTCAGCTCTCCTGGCCCCCAGTCATTCACTGCACCTCCGCCCCGATAATTCGCCGCACCTCTGCTGTACCTGGGCCCCACCGAAGTTCCTGCCCATGCTCCAATCAGCGACCTGGGTTTTGGTGATGTCATCCAGTCGCCCTCCTGGAACGGCTGCTGCTGTATCTTGATGTGGCTCCTCCTCTTATACCCCCGCATTGCGGCTCAGTTTCCTCATAGGTCGTGGTGCCTCGCTGGGTCCAGGGCCCCTGCTTCTCCTCTTGTATGCTAATAATATGATGTATGGCCTCCCCCACACCCTGCTCACTCCACAAACACCCAGACCATTCATAAAAGGGTCAAATGGAGCAACACAGGAATGAGAATAACTCCCAACTCCCAATGACCCAGTGATGCAAAGACCCTCGAAATCCCCTGACCAGCCAAGCAGTAAGAACCATTACACTATCATCCCCAATCTATGCACAACTATGCTGAAAACCCCACATATATCTGCAAGTGTCTAAGTATTTAGATCTCTATCTAGCTATATTCGAGATTGCCAAAAAATCTCGAAGCAGAGACACAGGCTGGTGTTTGGAGGAGTGAAGGTGCACAGGCAGTTCACACAGTGTGGGATTGAATGTCCAGGGAGGCAGAAAGTGTGAACAAAATGAAGGGAATCATTTGTGACATCAGTGGTTGATACCAGAATTGCGAGGTTATACCTATCAGGAAAGAATAAGCAGGTTGGGTCTCCTTTCTCTTCAAGAAGGCTGAAGGGTGATCGAGTAGTCACAGAATCTTTCCGCTTATGGGGAAGAGCAAAACTAGAGGCCATCAATATGATAGGCACCAAGAAATCCAATCGGGAATTCAGAAAAAACATCTTTACCCAGAGAGTGGTGTGAATGTGGAACTCGCTGCCACAGGGAGTGGTTGAGGCGAATGGTATCGATGCATTTATGGGGAGGCTGGATAAGCATATAAGGGAGAAGGGACTAGAGCAGGGTGGGCAAAATACAGCCCTCCAGTCACTCTCTCCGACCCGCTGGACAGGACAAAAATAGAACGCGAGCTGGAGCTGGAGCTGCCTAGTCACTTTCTCTTCTCGTGGGTCAGAGACGGTCCCGAACTGGAGCCGGGGAAAATACAGTAATACTCAATTTAGAAGTCGCAAAAGCGATTCCCCCCAACCTGATCTTAAAAGGATCTATTCTGCAATTCTGGGCCTCAATGGCGGGCATTGGTACCCAGAATGCACTTCGTACTAGAATATGCCCTATCCATTTTGCAGTCAAGTCATGGCTGCTCATCGCCATGACTCGTGTACTGCGTCTTTCCTGTCCCAGTATCCAGAGTATGACAGCAAGGGGGGTTCCCCTTGCCGTCTCAGATACAGGAGTGGATCCTGGAGCAAAGGACTCCAGGTAATGGCACACGATTATAGATACTGCACATGCCCTCACTACCTGTAAAGCAGCGTTTTTAACCTGCCATCATTTTTGTGGTCAATATTATTTGTGGCGAGATGGAGGACTTTTTATTTCACCCTTGCTCTAGCTGGGGGACTGTGATCTGGGTTTGTTTCTGCTTGCTTTGGTCAGTGTTCGTGCTAATTGCTGAGTCTGGACTGAACCAGTTCGAGAATAGCCTTGTACAGAGGTAGCCATGGAATCAGAAAAAATGCTGATAGAAATAAACAAGGAAGGATAAAAAAAAACTCGAATAAAACATAAACACCAACATGGCCTAGTTAAACTGAATAGCCTGTTTCTGCACTGTATATACTATACAATCCATGAATTGACCGGGAAATAACTGCTCAGTTTTGGTGAAGGTCACTGTCGAGGATATAAGGAGGTCATGTCCTGGCCAGTCAGGGAAAGCTGAGTAAGTCACATGGGACTGCCTCCTGCTCCATGACTGGAAATGATTTCACAGGTCACACGGACTAACTGGAATATATTCTGAAATAATACTGTGAGTGCGTGGGGGAGGTAGTTGAGGAATTGACTGCACTCTTTGCGATGGGTCAGTAGGCATTGGATTTATATTTCCCTGTGTCGTTTTCAAACTTCATGTTCCCGGTGGCACATATTGAAAATATTGGGTACCTGCTGTGCATGGTTTTTCAAAAATTTAGATGAATGTTTGGAAAAGTGTGAGCAGCGTGAAGCCAAATTTCCAGTATGTGCTACAGGAGAGCAAACCTCCCCCTTGGGCGGTGACGTTGGTAAATTATCGCTTTCATATTTGCCCCCATTTCGTGCTGAGATACAGTTCCTGCGCTACTTACCCAAGTCGCCAATCTTGATGTGAGTGTAATGAGTGAGTGTCGGCAAGATGTCCAGACCCCCGCTCCCCCCAAAAAAAGTCAAACTTACTCTGTCCTTAATCGACATAAACTTACTTTCGAGAAGGGAGTTGCTGGATAGCAATCAGGGGTAGGAAGCTGGGGGGATTTACATACATAGCAAACTAGGAAACAATTGCTCAGCACAAAAACAGCTCTGAATACACATGCAGATAAGGAGGCAGACTAAAATTGCAGCAGGATACAGGCTTGTCATAATGTAAGATGCAGATTGACCCAGTGTTCCATCACTTTTCATAGAATCATATCACACACAAGGCAATTCAGCTCATCGTTGGTAGAGATATAAATTAGTCCCACTCCCCCACTCTTTCCCCTTCAAGTAATTATCCAATACCCTTTTGAAAGTTACTATTGAATCTGCTTCCACCACCATTTCACGCAGTGCGTTTCAGATCGTAACAACTCGCTATGTAAAACATTGGGGCTGAAATTCCGACGTCCTGGGCCCGTACGAAGTGTCAACAGACCCGGGAAGGCATCGGAAAAGCTGGTTTTCAGCGGGCACTGCGCATGCGCTGAAAACCGGCTTTTCCAATCTGTAAAGCTGGAGCTCGACAGATCCTCCACAGATCGGGAGCAAGGACATTTGCACGGGCAAGATTGCGGGATTGACGCATATCTTGCCCAGCAAATGTCCTTAAAAATCTTGTGCCTGATAAAAGCAGGCACATAGCCTACAGTTACATGTGTAAGTGTTTTAAAACACACAAAAACATATTAAAATAAAGTTATGAAAACATATTTTATTGTTAAAAACCCTCTCCAGTATTGTAAGTTTATTTTAAGGCATAATTAAAAAGACTTTTTTAAAAATTGGGAAAATATTTTTTTTATGACATTAATAACTTTAATTTAACTGAATCTTAAATATGTAGTGTATATTTTCTATTTTTTATTAATGTTTTGGGTGAATGGGTGTCCCATTCATAATAATGGGAAGTCCAATTTACAGAGTTCCCATTATTATGAATGAGAAAATACTGTAGCTTGATTGGCTGTCCAGAGCCATGTGACTGCAGCTCCAGCTTATGGACGTCCCTACGAGCACGCGCTGCGACGCGCAGGGAGAGGCGGCCTAGGATCGGGAACTCGAGCGGGCGCAGCAGCTTCAAGTCGGTGCATAATTTTTCTCTAAAATCTAGTCGAACGGAAGGGAAGGAGAAAGCGAAATTTCTGGGCCAATGTCCTCGGGTCGCCTCTGGCTCTTTTCCCAATCACCTTAAACCTGTGTCCCTCTGGTCACCGAGCATCCTGCAACTGGAAACAGGTTCTCCTTATTTACTCTATCAAAACCAATCATGTTACTGAATGCCTCTATCAAATCTTCTCTTAACCTTCTCTGCTCTAAGGAGAACAACCCCAGCTTCTCCAGTCTCTGCACATAACTGAACTCCCTCATCCCTGGAACTAGTCTAGTAAACCTCCTCTGCCCCCTCTCCAAGGCCTTGACATCCTTCCTAAAGTGCAGAGCCCAGAATTGCACACAATACTCCAGCTGGGGCCTCACCAGTGATTCATAAAGGTTTAGCACAACTTCCTGGCTTTTGCACTCTTTGCCTCTATTTATAAACCAAAGGATCTCAGATGCTTTTTTAACAGCCTTCTCAACTTTTCCTGCCAGCTTCAAAGATGTTGTGCACATACACCCCCAGGTCTTTCTCTTCCTGCACCTTTCAAATTGAAAATAATTTATTTTGGAAGGATTACAGATATTTCAAATACAAAAGTTTATTTCATCGGGAATCTCACCCAAGATTCATCATGTCAATGTGTGAAATAAAACCTTTCACAACACACACCTACCATAAATACAAAAATCAGTGCATTCTGTATTCACCAGACAAAAGTGGCCCAGTTGCACATGGGTCCCGATCCCTGTTACATCTCCTGCCCCCTCCAAGGCAGCCCAGAGGTGGTGGGTTAGGAATGAAAGTTTATAGTTTCCTGTCTCCTTTTTTTAAATAGGGGCATTACATTTGCAGTTTTCCAATCCGCTGGGACCTCCTCAGAATCCAGGGAATTTTGGTAGATTACAACCAATGCATCCACTATCTCTGCAGCCACTTCTTTTAAGACCCTAGGATGTAAGCTATCAGGTCCAGGGGACTTGTCCGCCTTTAGTCCCATTAATTTAATGAGTTCTATTTCATTAGTGATAGTGACTGTATTAAGTTCCTCTCTCCATATAGTCCCTTGATTATCCACTATTGGGATGTTTTGAGGTCTTCTACCGTGAAGACCGATACAAAATATTTGTTCAAAGTCTCTGTCGTTTCCCTGTTCCCCATTATTAATTCCCCAGTCTCATCCTCTAGGGGACCAACATTTACTTTAGCCACTTTTTTCCTTTTTATGTACCTGTAGAAACTCTTACTATTTGTTTTTATATTTCGTGCTAGTTTACTTTAATATTCTATCTTCCCTCTCTTTATTATTTATTTAGTTGTTCTTTGCTGGCTTTTAAAAGTTTCCCAATCCTCTGGCCTCCCACCAGTCTTGGCCACATTGTATGCCCTTGGTTTCAAGCTGATACCATCCCTTATTTCCTTAGTTAGCTACGGATGGTTATCCATTCTCTTATAGTCTTTCCTTCTCATTGGGATATATTTTTGTTGCGATTAAGCTGTGGTAGGTCTTTTTCGACCGGCACGGAGACGATGGGCCAAATGGCCTCCTTCTTTGTCATCATTTTTCTATGATTCTAACCGATCAAGCACTCCCATGTCAGGTACAGCACGGGTTAGATACAGAGTAAAGCTCCCTCTACACTGTCCCATCAAACACTCGCAGGGCAGGTACAGCACGGGGTTAGATACAGAGTAAAGCTCCCTCTACACTGTCCCATCAAACACTCCCAGGGCAGGTATATCACGGGTTAGATACAGTGTAAAGCTCCCTCTACACTGTCCCATGAAATACTCCCAGGGCTGGTACAGCATGGGTTAGATTAAGAGTAAAGCTCCCTCTACACTGTCCCATCAAACACTCCCAGGGCAGGTACAGCACAGATTAGATACAGAGTAACGCTCCCTCTACACTGTCCAACAATGTCTCAACCCTACTGTAAGAAGAGCAACCCATAATACATAATGGATGATATTTTCTAATCTCTCATGCCTGCCATCCTGTGAGAATTGATAGTACATAACAATGAATGCTCAATCAGGGACAATATATCCATGCCCACTGCCAAATCACGCTTATCCCCAACTGTCAACAAATGGACGAGACTTTCAGTTCATTAAGATTTAAACCAAGGTCCCAGAGGTAAAAGGCCAGCATGTAGTGCCCCACCTCGTGTCATCCAGTCCCTCCTAATACTGTATTGTCATACTCACATGATGCTCCTGTTTGGGTCACAGGCCACAATCGGACACAATGATCTGCATTTGGAAGCGTTTTCAAAAAAAGTAATGAATGTCAGCTCAATTTGCAGGAATCTCGGGAGATTGTTTGGACATTGTAGGTTTGGGGTTAATAGGCTAACAGCAATACGCTGCTGTTCATCATTTTGTCTGCCAGGTCAGCAGACACAAGTCACGTGACTACAGGAAGATATCAATGTACTGGTCAGGTGGGCAGAACAGTGGAAAATGGAATTCAATCCGGAGAAGTGTGAGGTAATGCATTTGGGGAGGTCTAACAAGGAAAGGGAATACACATTCAATGATACGACACTGAAAAGTGTAGAGGAACAAAGGGACCTTGGAGTGCAGGTCCACAGATCCTGGAAGGTAGCAGGCCAGGTAGATAAGATGGTCAAGAAGGCATATGGAATACTTGCCTATATTAGTCGAGGCATGGAATACAAGAGCAAGGAGGTTATGCTTGAACTGTATAAAACACTGGTTAGGCCGCAGCTGGAGTACTGTGCAGTTCTGATCACCACATTACAGGAAAGATTTGATTGCACTGGAAAGGGTGCAGAGGAGATTTACAACAATGCCGCTTGGACTGGAGAATTTTAGCTATGAGGAAAGATTGGAGAGGCTGGGTCTGTTTTCTTTGGAACAGAGGAGGCTGAGGAGAGACCTGATTGAGGTGTATAAAATTATGAGGGGCCTGGATAGAGCAGATAGGAAGGATCTGTTTCCCTTGGCAGAGGGGTCAACAACCAGGGGGCATAGATTTAAAAGAATTGAGGGGGGGGTTTAGAGGAGATATGAGGGGAGATTTCTTCATCCAGAGGGTGGTGGGGGTCTGGAACTCACTGCCTGAAAGGGAGGTAGAGGCAGAAACCTTCACCACATTTAAATAATACTTGGATGTGTACTTGAAGTGCTGTAACCTACAGGACTATGGACTGAGAGCTGGAAAGTGGGATTAGGCTGGATAGCTCTTGGTCGGTGCAGACACGATGGGCTGAAATGGCCTCCTTTGTGCTGTAAATTTCTATGATTCTATAGTGTTACTCCATACAGACCATGAATCAAACCAAGGACTTCCCTATTCTGCATAGCTCAATACCACATTGGGCAGTGGAGTTACAGACGCCAGTTTAAAAAAGATATTTAAAAAACTAGTTCGAGGCAATTACTAAATATTCATTTGGGGCTGAAATCCAGCTCCCAATAAGGCCCGTTACCGCCCGTTACCTCCCATTACCGCCCGTTACCACCCGTTACCGCCCGTTACCGCCCGTTACCACCGCCCGTTACCACCCGTTACCTCCCATTACCGCCTGTTACCACCCGTTACCACCCGTTACCTCCCATTACCGCCCGTTACCGCCCGTTACCACCCGTTACCTCCCATTACCGCCCGTTACCTCCCATTACCGCCCGTTACCGCCCGTTACCACACGTTACCACCCGTTACCTCCCATTACCGCCCGTTACCGCCCGTTACCACACGTTACCGGCCGTTACCGCCCGTTACCGCCTGTTACCACCACCCGTTACCGCCCGTTACCTCCCATTACCGCCCGTTACCGCCCGTTACCACACGCTACCACCCGTTACCGCCCATTACCACCTGTTACCACCACCCGTTACCGCCCGTTACCTCCCATTACCGCCCGTTACCGCCCATTACCACACGCTACCACCCGTTACCGCCTGTTACCACCACCCGTTACCGCCCGTTACCTCCCATTACCGCCCGTTACCGCCCATTACCACCTGTTACCACCACCCGTTACCGCCCGTTACCACACGCTACCACCCGTTACCGCCCATTACCACCTGTTACCACCGCCCGTTACCTCCCATTACCGCCTGTTACCACCACCCGTTACCGCCTGTTACTGCCCGTTACCGCCCGTTTGCGGCGGCCAGGCAGTGGAGTCAAGCGGCCGCCGATTGAATGCCCGCCGTGAACTAAATACAGCTCGGAGGGTTTTATGGCGGTCCCCACTTCCGCCAAATGGCTGTGCGTGCGTCATCAGTGCCGGCACCGCCGGGACCCCCACCTCCCGCGACATTTAGTGAGCAAAATCTGATTGCCGCTGAGTATGTGCCCTCGACAGCTTTCTCTGTCGGCATACCTTGTCTGCTCTCTCTCTGCCCTGGCTGTGCGGCGGCCACTATAGGCGAGGGCCCGGCCGAAACCCTCCCTGGTAGCCCAGTAGCTGATCGCGACTGATTGCCGATTCTCTCCCCTTTAATGGAGGCGCGATACGGAGACGCATAATGACATCACCACCTCTCCGCTGCTGAGTGACAGCGGCGGAGAATCTGTCCCGCCTCCACCTCCGCCCCTCACCAGCACTTATCGCCACACCTCCGCCCCCGTTCCGACCCACTTCCCGGCCAATCGAAAAAAACAAAGAGGTGAATTTCACGAAAGAGGGGACCACTTCCGAAACGGCGGTAAAAACTCGTTAAATAGGGTGGGAGGACCAGCTCTCCGGCGGGACTGAATCAGCCCCATTGTGTGTCCCACACCTCCCCTGATTAGTTTCCCAGTTTCCATTAATCCCATCTGATTTCCTGTGATGGAGTTGGTTTTGGTGAAATCATATTCTCATTCAGGAAATGTGTGGTTTGATAGCACAAGAGTGCAGAGTGATACAGCACTGAGCTGAGATTGGCCAATACTGGAGTGAGTTGCGATACAGCACTGCACTGGGATTGGCTGATACTGGAGTGCGGAGCAATACAGCACTGCACTGGGATTGGCCGATACTGGAGTGTGGAGCGATACCAGTACTGTGCTGAAGTCCTGAATTTTGAATCCAAAACAATGTAACTTCGAGGTAAGAGCACCACCAATGAGCCAAGCCAATTTACTCGAGTATTGTAGATTTGGCCAAAGATTACCAACCCCCACCCCTCCAGTTTGAGCCATAACATGACTAAAACACATTCCCATTAAATGGCTAACAGAGAGCAATTGAACTAGTGACTCAAACCCAGAAAGGTGTTTTTGCAACATACTGTGTTTTTCCACAGTGCTCCTTTGTCAACACCCTGTTGCTGCGGAGCTCCTGATATCTGGATGCAATACACAGCCCCTCTGTTCAGCTCAGTGTTCCAGTGTGAGAAGGCTTCTTCAGCCTGGCTTCCATTTTTCTGGACTGTCTGTGGGTACTGCTCTAACTTATTTCACAGATTTTTGTCTGTAACTCACACCCAAACTGTTCATTCACAAGTCATCTGTAGCAAAGAACTGTAAATGTCATCTAAAGTCAAAGTGAAGAATTAACTTTCGTTTCTTTAGGTATCAGCCATGGCTTAGTTGGTGGTACAGGTACTCTGAGTCAGAAGGTTGTGGGTTCAAGTCCCACTCGAGACTTGTGCACAAAAATCTAGGCTGACACTCCAATGCAGTACTGTCAGAGGTGCCGTCCTTTGAATGAGATATTAAACTGAGGCCCTGTCTGTCCTCTCAGGTGGATGCATAAGATTCCATGGCATTATTCCAAAGAAGAGCAGGAGAATTATCCCCAGTGTCCTGGCCAATATTTATCCCTTAATTAACATCACTGAAAAAACAGATTGTCTGGTCATTATCACATTGCTGTTTGTGGGAGCTTGCTGTGTGCCAATTGGCTGCCCCGTTTCCCACATTACTATAGTGACTTCACTTCAAAAGCACTTCATTGGCTGTAAACACTTTGGGACGTCCTGAGGTTGTGAAAGGCGCTATATAAATTCCTTCTCTGGCGAGCGTTCAGAATTCAATGTTCCCGGCTATAATTTACATAATTTATTTTAAAGAATTCTACATATAACAGAAAATGTAGCAATGCCCTGTCACAGGTTAGCTCCTTGTCCTGGCAGTAGTTGTGCCCCAGTTATCTCTATGAATGTTGCTGGGCTGGGTGGGGGGACCAGAGTATCGAAATCAGCCACGGTTTCCACCTCTAATTGCTATCTATTGACTCCTGCTGAAAAGCACGTGTGCGTTAACATTAGGACACCACAGGGCTCAGCTGTGATGACCGTTTTATAGTTGAATAGCCTGCTAGCAGTCACCACCTTGGTCCATGTGACAAAAGTGGACATTTGGACAAGGTAGTAGACCACATTGACCATCCATGGAAACAGCCACCCATGGAACTGTAATATCTGTGGAACTGTAATACCCATGGAACTGGCCACTGGCGGAACTGTAATACCCATGGAACTGGCCACTGGTGGAACTGTAATACCTGTGGAACCAGCCACCCTTTGAACCATAACACATTTGAAATTGTAGTACCAATGGAGCTGTCCCCCCATGGAACAGTCACCCGTGAAATTATAATACCTGTGGAACTGGAACCTGTGGAACTGGCCACCTGTAGATCTGTAACACCCATGAAACTGTAATACCCACAGAATTGGCCACTGGTGGAACTGTAATACCCATGGAACTGTAATACCCATGGAACTGATCACCTGTGGAACTGTAATACCTGTGGATGTGGCCACTGGTGGAACCTGTTCTGAATTAGCACAGGTCAGGAAGAGGGAAAATAAAGAGAGAGCCTCACTCTCAGTAAAAAAAATCTTAAATTCAGAGACATGGAGGCTAGTTGTAACACCCCCATTGCTAGTTAGGATCAATAAACCCAAGACCTTCTGCTTGTATAGCTCAGCTACGCCATGACTTCACCACCAATTGGTGGAGCTATAATTATATTTGCTTCCTGTCTGCTCTAGTGGAGAGCACCAACACAAGGAGTTAAGGTGTACAGAGAGCCCCACGCAACATAACCTCAAGCACTACCACTAGACTGTGGAGGGGAAAAGCAATAAATTACTGCTAAGCAGATTCTAAATCATTTAAACAGCTCTTTAAATAAACCAAAGGCTAAAAATCCAGCTGTGCAGCACCTGTTTTTGAGAGCTACGGGTGCCAAATTGGCTCCAAAATGGCGCCTAAGTAGCGGCACACACTTACGGTGCAGACCGCGACAATCGCGATATTGGTGAGGCCGTTAGCCATTGTCCAGCAGGTACGAGGTTCTTGCTACTGGTGTGGATGAGAACAAAGACTGTGGGGAGGATGTGTAAATGGACCACAGCACCGTGGTGCAGGAGGCCATTAGAGTGGGCGCGAGCAAAAGAGAATGTGATACTGGTAGAGGACAGTATAGTCAATGGGACAGATACTATTCTCTGCTGCCACGACTAGGAGTCCCGAAGGCTGTATTGTCTGATCAGTGCCAGGGTTAAGGACATCTCCTTTGGCTGGAAAAGAACTAGGAGTGGGAGGGGGAGGATCCAGTTGTTGAGGTCCACGTAGGAACCAACGACATCGAGGAAGGGTACAAATAAAAAGCAGAACTTCAAAGGTAATAGTGCATAGGTACCACTTACTACCTGAGGCACTCGCAAGTTGGCATAGGGACAGATTCGAGGTTTAAATGTGTGACTGAAAGAGTGGTGTCAGAGGCAGGGGTTTTGCTTCATGGGGCACTGGCACCAGTACTGGGGAAAGAGGGAGCTGTTCCGTTGGGACGGGCTTCACTTAAACCCGGCTGGGACCAGTGTCCTGACGAATTGAATAACTAGGATAGTAAATAGGGTTTTAAACTAATAAGAGGGAGAGAGGGTTCAGATCAGGGTATCTTTATAAATCTGAAGAGAAAAGTCAAGGCTGTAGAACAGAGTAGTGAAATGGGTAAAATCAAATAAATTGTCTCAGGAAGGGACAGAGAGTTTAATAACGGTAATAGGACATTAGTGAATTAGGACACATTAGGGAAAAATAGCAAAAAGTTCAAATTAAGGACGCTCCAACTGAATGCACAAAGCATTTGTAACAAGATAGATAAATTAATGGCACAAAGAGAGATAAATGGGTGCAGGGCAATCACGGTTAGGAATTAAATCTTCCAGGGTACTGGACTTTTAGAAAATATGGGCAAAATACAAAAGGAGCTGGGGTAGCTCTGATAATAAAGTATAAGATAAAAAGCAGTATGGGAAAGGATCTTAGCCTGAAAATGAGGATGTTGAATCAGTATGAGTAGAGCTAAGAAATAACAAAAGGCAGAAAACACTCGTGGGATTAGTTTATAGGCCCGCTAACAGTAATCATTGTGTTGGACAGAGGCTCCTGCAACAAGGGTAATGCAATAATAATAATAATAATGATAGGGAGAATATGAAGATATTAGGAGAGAAGTCAAAAAAATAATTAGGAAGGCAAAGAGGAGCTATGAAATTAACTTATCAAGGAACATAGAAAAAAATAGTAAAATATTTCACAGACACATCAATTAAAAAAGAAAGGTTGGGATGGGAATAGGGCCATTAAGGGATAAACAGGATAATATCAGAAATATTAAATAATTCTTTTGCTTCAGTATTTACCAGGGAGATAGAACAGGTGGACATGACATTGGATGATGAGATTAGTACATTTAAAATACAAAGAGGGGATATATTAAATAAACTAATCAAACTCAAAGAGGATAAAACCCCTGGCCCGGATGGATTGCATCCACACATTTTAAAAGAATCTAGGGAAGAGATAGCAGAGGCATTACTACACATTTTTAATAGTTTGTTAGAAAAAGATGTAGTGCCAGAGGACTGGCAGATAGCTAACGAAATACCTATATTTAAAAATGGGGATAGAACATGTCCAGGGATTTATAGACCAGTCAGCTTAACATCGGTGGCAGGAATAAATAATGGAATCCCTGCTAAAGGAGAAAATAGAAGAACATCTCGAAACCAAAAATATAATAATGAATAGTCAGCATGGATTTCAAAAGGGAAAATCTTGCTTGACCAACATCATTGAATGTTTTGAAGAGGTAACAGAGAGTAGACAAGGGTGATGCAGTAGATGTAATTAATCTAGATTTTCAAAAGGCCTTCGGTAAGGTGCCCCATAATAGACTGATGAACAAGGTCAGAGAATGCAGAGTCAGGGGACAAATAGTAGAAAGCAGAGAGTGGGGGTAAAGGGCAGCTATTCACAGGGGCAGAAGGTGGGTAGTGGTGTTCCACAAGAATCAGTGCTGGGACCACTGTTGTTCACAATTTATATTAACGATTTAGACTTTGGAATCAAAAACACATTTTTTAATCTGCGGAAATTGGTGGAGTCATACTTAGCACAAAGGAAGATGGTTGTGGTTGTTGGAGGTCAGTCATCACACCAGTGGCTGCAGCAAGGCTGGTGGAAGGCTGCTGACTTTCAGTGGGGGACACTGCAAATGGCCTTGCTGGGCGACCTCGAGGAGCGGGTGGCTAGGTGTATCAAATCAATCTTCTTATTGTTCTTTTTCACTCTCCTCTCCCTCTTCTTGTCATCCACTGGCTGGGCAGGCTGCATTTCTTGGGTGTGTGAAATAAGGAAACCAGTGGGAATCTGTTCAATCTTCGCCATCACCAGGCCAGGTCCAAGACCACCCCAACTTCCGCCGTCTCCAGGCCAGGTCCAAGACCACCCCAACCTTCGCCGTCACCAGGCCAGGTCCAAGACCACCCAAACCTCCGCCGTCACCAGGCCAGGTCCAAGACCACCCAAACCTCTGTCGTCGAGCTACAGTACGCGGACGATGCCTGCATCTGCGCACATTCAGAGAATGAAGTCCAGGACATAGTCGACGTATTTACTGAAAGCATGGGCCTTAAGCTAAACATCCATAAGACAAAGGTCCTCCACCAGCCTGTCCTCGCCGCACAGCACTGTCCCCCAGTCATCAAGATCCACGGCGCAGCCCTAGACAACGTGGACTATTTCCCATACCTCGGGAGTCTCTTATCAACAAAAGCAGACATCGACGACGAGATTCAACACCGCCTCCAGTGCACCAGTGCAGCCTTCGGCTGCCTGAGGAAAAGAATGTTCGAAGACCAGGCCCTCAAATCTGCTACCAAGCTCATGGTCTACAGGGCTGTAGTAATAGCCGCCCTCCTGTATGGCTCAGAGACATGGACCATGTACAGTAGACACCTCAAGTCGCTGGAGAAATACCACCAACGATGCCTCCGCAAGATCCTACAAGTCCCCTGGGAGGACAGACGCACCAACATTAGCGTCCTCATCCAGGCCAACATCCCCAGCATTGAAGCACTGACCACACTCGATCAGCTTCGTTGGGCAGGCCACACTGTTCGCATGCCAGACACAAGATTCCCAAAGCAAGCGCTCTACTTGGAATTCCTTCATGGCAAACGAGCCAAAGGTGGACAGAGGAAACGTTACAAGGACACCCTCAAAGCCTCCCTGATAAAGTGCAACATCCCCACTGACACCTGGGAGTCCCTGGCCAAAGACTGCCCTAAGTGGAGGAAGTGCATCCGGGAGGGCACTGAGCACCTCGAGTCTCGTCGCCGAGAGCGTGCAGAAATCAAGCTCAGGCAACGGAAGGAGCGTGCGGCAAACCTGTCCAACCCTCCCTTACCCTCAACGACTATCTGTCCCACCTATGACAGGGACTGTGGCTCTCGTATTGGACTGTTCAGCCACCTAAGGACTCATGTTTGGCGTGCCCCTTCCCTGGCTTGCTGAGCTAGTTGTGTTGGTAGTGGGGCATTTTTCCCATTTTTTGAGGTTAGGAGGGGAATTCGGCTTTAAAAGCTGAATTTTCACATTTGGGACTTTTTTTTAAACATTAAATATTATTTAAAAGGCAGATATGGCTGAAAAGTGCATTGATTCACTGCATTGATTTTAATTTGTATTGGTTCAGAGTGCACGGCCCCTTTAATTCTCAGACCTCTTCATTACCCACACTTCCTTGCAGCCTCCACAGCCTCATTGCCATTGGCTGTGGGAAGCTGGACAGGAACTTCGCCTCGGATGCCTTCAGCAACACCACCAGAACGGCGTTGTACAGACGGTACACGCTGCGCCAACATTCTCCATCCCCCGAGGTCAATTTTGCCCCGTTAGCGTGCGGCCATTTTCAGCGCCCGTTAACTTCAGTTATCGGTGACACGGGCAGCTTTGTTGGCTAAAACGAAATCCCCCTCCACTCATATTTACTTCAGAGTGGCAATCCCTCGTGCTATGTTTGGTCTCAGTGTCCGTGGTCTTAGGAGGTGAAGAAAATTAAGCTCGGCCCCCTTTTTCGATCACTGCGCAGTGCTCCATACTGGAAAGCATTATTGCATGCATAGATTGAGCTGCCCTCTCACTGGTACACATGCTCTGAGAGAGTACACACGCCCATTTGAATGAGTTATCTGAGAGCTGTTATCCTCGATGGAACACAACCCCAGCCAGAACCAACACTTTCAGGAGAAGAGGGGAGGGGCAGAAACCCTGGTCAGTCACCCTGGGTAATGATTAGTGGAATGGACTCCTAAAGAAGAAAAAGGGGTGCTTGGAATGTACAGCAAAGGAAGGGCTGGATAAATGCCTGAAGGAACCTTGAATAGAGGGGTAAGGAAGGTATGGTTTGATATGATGGAACTGCAGTGATCTTTTCATGTCCTGCACATTTCTGTGATCCTCCAGTGATCTCCTTGACCAGCAAAATAAACCTAACACCTGAGGAACCATGTGAAACCTCACAGGGTTTCTGGGTTTTGTTCCTGCTGAAGGAGCCTTCCGATTGGAATGCTGCAGCTCCCGAACGACATCCTGTGAAAGGGTTCCCGTTCTGCAGCAGCAGAGTGATGAGCAACCTCACTTCAAACTGATTCCCCAAACCCTGACACTGCTCCCTCTTCCCCATGGAAAAAGTCACAGCGTGCGTCTGTGCACAGGCCCAAGAAGGACCTCAGTAATTCCATGCCTCTCTGCCTTCCCTGCCTTCCACAGCCTTCCATACTTTTAACCTTGGAGGTGTCCCGCATTGGAGCCCTTGGCCTTTCCAGGTTTCTTCAACCTAAAATATTCTGAGTGCAATTGTGCCAGTACCACCAGCAGGAAACAGCCCACCAAGCTTCCTGTGGAGGGCGAGGGATGGAGTGCCTCCTGGTGACCGCAGGCAGCTTCAACTATTAAAAGTACCACAGAAAAGTTCAAGAGTTTACATTCCATATTAATTGGAATAAGTCACAGAGAGCACTGAGGGAGCAACATTCATTTCAAGTGCCTTTGATTTCATGCATGTTTGATTTCATTCCTCTCTTGTGCATTGCACTGAATGCTCTCTTTGTTCACTTTACATTTAGCAGCAGCAAATCTGGTCTCCACAGAGTGTTCCTGCACTGGAATCACAGCCCCCACCTCACCTCCCAATAATTTAAAGGGGCAGTATCACTGGAAAACGTATCATGTGTTTAACAGCGTCATTGTTTTTACACATAGGAGGGGCAGTGCTTTTGCCAACTTCTCTAAAGACTCAGTGGGTGTGAAAGCACCTCTTAATGTGGTACTAACCGATGCTACACCAGACCATCCCAGGGTTAATCCCTAATCCCTAGGATGGCAATGGTGGGTGTATTCGGTGTTCCTGGATTCAGGAGGGGGAAATCCTGCGTACTCCTGACTGTGTGCAGAGTCCTGTGTCAGCAGGGAGTCACCTTTGCTGGAAAGTGTATGTTGGTGCAGTTATGATGACCTCCCTCCTCCAGCCCCTAACACACTCCAATAGTTTGCAATACTCAAACGTGAGGTATGGTCACTTGGACGAGGTATTGGAGGACTATAAATAAATAAAGTATATGGAAAAAAAGATAGTGCATGACTTTCAGATAGGGGACTGAGAATTGTCTGCTTGCCCTCGCCCAATTATCTCCCGCTCCCTAACCCCACATCACCTGAAGACTACACATAATCAGACTCCTGGTATGGAACACCGCAGGAAATCAGATAGAATTATAGAAAATAATATATGACTTCAAATTAGTGACTATTATACCTGCCTGCCCTGGTCCAATTCTCCCTCACTCACTATCCTGTCCTTCACTTGGTCACGATTCTCCACGTGCAATGCCGTGGGAAATAGACTCGTGTATGTAAAGATGTTTTGACTCGCATCCATCACATTTCAGGAGCCATACCATCACACGCACAAATTTGTGTTTGGCTTTATTTTTCTTTTTAAAACCTATGAATGGAACAATAGAGATATATCTGGGATCTCAGGCTGTCACACAGAGTAATTCGCCTGTCACTGACTTCAGGACATTACAGCACTGTGTGTCTGTTGCAGAGCTCTGTATCACCGATCCCACTGAAGTCCGTGTGGTCAGGGGCTCGAGGAGTGGGCCCATCTGCAGTGTCCTGCCCCACCATATATCCTGACAATGTTTGGGGCAACTGTCGGGCCGAGTGGTGCAATGTGACAGGTTTCCCCCCCCCCACCCTCTCCTCCCACTCACTGGAACAACAATCTGGCTGCCCCCTGTGACCCCTTTACAAAGGGGGCCTGCTTTTACTTTGTTCCCCTCTCCATCTTCAGAGATCCAGACCTGACCCAAGGCCGGACCACCAGATTTGGCAAGGTGAGACAACACATAGCTGAGAGCAGTGGCACAGGGACTCCTGGCCGAAGTCTCTTGTTGCACCCTCCTTAAGTCGATGGCCTTGTAAGGCGATACACGAAACTCAGCCTATCTGAGTTCCAGCCACGTTTCTGGCCATTCTGGGGGCCTCCCACTGAATTTATGGCAGAGTCCTAGCAGACAGCTGAGCAATTTCAGGGCCATGATATTTACCTGGCATAACAAGCCTGTCCCGATAAAACAGTGCAGCATCGAACCTACCATCATTACTACCTACTAACAATATTTTGGATAATTGTGGTTGGAGATATTTGTGACTGAAGCACATTTGCCGTACACACAGTCTCAGTCCACACTCACAGACTGGAGGCTGAAGCGAACAGTTTAAGTCACTGATTTCCTGTGAAAGGCAGGCACGGACTGTGGGTTAATTCCAGCAGCTTTGCCTCAAACAGGTGGAGCTTGAGTCACTGCTGTAAACAGTGAAAGCGCTTCTCTCTCTCACAGCAGATGTAAGGAAATGTCTCCCACATCAAAAGTCCCATTCCTGACAAAGCTCTCTGCCATTTATCAGCAGCTACTGTTGGATACATCATCAAGTTGCAGTATAGGCAGCCACATAAGACCCCTCTGACTATAAGCCGACCACATATTCTCCAGTTGTACATCTGCATAAACGTTTAACTCAAATCTCGGAGGTAGTTTAAACTCTAGCCCTGTACAAGTGCGTTTATCAAACAGAAACATCTTGGCGATCAGGGGGCTTTGCTAGCTTGTTTCATTTCATTTACAGTTTATAACTTTCTGGAAGAGCAGCCAACAATTACAGACTTCTACAAAACATATCTTTTGATTTGTCACTGTGTTTAACAGTGTTTTTGTCTCTCAAGTTTCTCCCGCTCGCTCAAAGGATATAGTACCTGAAGGTGCTGACTCTCCCTGGGGTACAGTTCCTGAAGGTGCTGACTCTCCCTGGGGTACAGTTCCTGAAGGTGCTGACTCTCCCTGGGGTACAACTCCTGAAGGTGCTGACTCTCCCTGGGGTACAGTCCCTGGAGGTGCTGACTCTCCCTGGGGTACAGTGCCTGAAGGTACTGACTCTCCCTGGGGTACAGTTCCTTACATTTCTGACTCTCCCTGGGGTACAGTTCCTGGAGGTGCTGACTCTCCCTGGGGTACAGTCCCTGAAGGTGCTGACTCTCCCTGGGGTACAGTTCCTGAAGGTGCTGACTCTCCCTGGGGTACAGTCCCTGAAGGTGCTGACTCTCCCCGGGGTACAGTCCCTGAAGGTGCTGACTCTCCCTGGGGTACAGTTCCTAAAGGTGTTGACTCTCCCTGGGGTACAGTCCCTGAAGGTGCTGACTCTCCCTGGGGTACAGTTCCTGAAGGTGCTGACTCTGGAAAGGTTGTGGAGCCCAGGACATTGGAATTATTTGATGATTTGATGATGTACTGGGAAACAGGAGGGTTATCATATCACACGGGTTGAAAGGTTTTCTTCACCTGAAGTTCTCTTTGATGAGGAGTAAGAGCTTTGTTTGGTTTTTACCATTTTCACATAGTGAAGATGTTCTCAATTGTAGTGCCCCACTGAAATAAAACCAGGGTGTACTGGAAACACACCGAACGTCTAATCCCTTCATCAGAACTGGGACACTGGAGAATTTCAATCACTTCTTCTAACCCTCCATGTTCTTCCCCAGTTCTCCTAACTTTGGGAACCATTTCTAATGAAGGAATATACCCTAAGCAGTAACCTATCTATTCTCTTTACAGAGGCCGACTGGCCTGCTGTGTATTTCAGCATTGTCTGTTTATCATTCAGATTTCTAGCATCTATAGGTACGGTCCTTTCTATAGGAAGCAGCCTGCTAGTGTCCTGTTTGAGATCAGCACAGCTGACTAATCTGGGCTCTGCCTGCTGTGTACCATTTAGTATTTAATATATGTTAATGTAGATATTGTACACATTTGTACAGAGTGAATGTTTGTAATTACTTTGCCAAGGACAGTGTGCTTTGAACAGAGAATCCCAGCTATGCTGAAATTTATTGCAAAGTTCTACTGGATGACATACATGTAATAAGTGGTTTGAAAGACTTAACAAAACAGTTTGAAGTATCCCGCGATTTAGTGATCTGCTTCTATTCCAACTTCCCACACTTTCTGTCGTTTATTTAGTTCTGATCTTTCTTCTGCTGCTTCTTTGCCCTTTTACGGTTATTTACTTTATTAACGAATGTTTCCTTTACTGCCGACTATCCTGAGCCCTGTGTCACTGTCCATGCATCTGCTTCTCTCTTTCCTTCCTGTCTTTCATTTATTTTGCCCACCAGGTAATGGTCCTCAGAGATCACTTCAGTTGTTCCCATTTTTTAAAATGTTTCTGGTTTTCTCCCCTCCTCTCCTGAAAGTGCCAGCTCGGTTATTGGTATGGTTCACAGAACCATTGGCCCGAGGATATCTTCCCCAAATAGCCATCCTTCATCTGTGAGCTTTGACAGTGATTCCAAACCTGTCCTCACTCAATGTCCTTATACATATGCACTTGTACATGCACACACATACACACACAATCACGCACACACTGCAAAAACTCAGACACACACATATATATTCTCAAGCACATGTTCTTCGTACAGAGGGAATGGTTGTAACTATACCAAGTACTGTGTTTATTGAGCAGCAAATCCTACGAAATTTACTGCAAAGTTCTATTGAACAAAATCCATGTGTTAAGTAGTTTGAACGATTTAAGTATAAGTCTTTTTTAATAAAGCAGTTTGAAGTATCCAGTGATTTAGTGATCTGGCTCTCTTGTTCTCCCCACTTACATATTTTGATCAACTCAGTCTGTAATTTGAGCCACTTCGTCTGATTCCACGACCTCTCCTAGTTTGGTATCTGCACATTCTCCCAATTTGTATTGAGTCTCTGAATGCAGATCATTTATGAAAGTTAGACACAGTATTGGTCCCAGCAAAGAGCCCAGAGGTACCCCACCAAGTACTTTCATTACTCCAACTAACTCCTCCAATGAGTACTCGTTGTTTCCTGCCCGACAGCTAGTTTCATACCCATTCTCGGGGTTTATCCTTAATCCCCACAGCTAGGAACTTAATTAATAGCTTTTTATGTGGAACTTGATCAAAAGCCTTTTGAAATTTGACATACACCACTTCATATGAGCTTATCATTGTCCATTGGGTTGTCATTGCCTCAAAGAGGTCCTTGTGGTTGGTCAGGCAGGATCTTCCATTCTGAATCCATCGTGCCCGCGGTTAACTAGATTACAGTTGTCCAGATGATCATCAAGATAAATTCTGATAAGCAATTCGATGATTTTACATGGAATGGAAGTGAGCTCCAGTCTGTTGTTGCCTGTGTCTGTTTTATCCCCGTTTCGAATATGGGCATATAAGCCTGTTCCGAATCTATTGGCGCCTACTCAGTGTTTATCGAGTCCTACATAATGAGTGTCACTGCCTCACAAATCTCCTCACCAGGCTCTCTCAGAAGTAGGGGATAAATACTATTTATCACTGAAAATGTATTGAGTGTGAGCCAATTTAGTCTCTTTAGGATTTCCATCTTATTTATAACAGTCATTAAATCGTTTTGCTCAGTTTGGAGAGGGAATGTCTTTCCTTGTGAATACTTGGAGAAAACGGTAATTCACAAGATTTACTACTTTGTGCTCATCCTAAAGTTCAAGCCAGTTTGTGGATGAGAAATTGATTCAGTCCTGTCTTCAGAGCCACCCAGAAGCTGGAGGCCTAGGACTTGTCAGAAATGGGCCTCAGGCCTCATTAGCATTACTCCGGTGAGCTGCTGATATCAATTGGGCATCCAGGGGCAAGTTGCTGGTTGACTCACCACCATTTTGGGTTAACAGCCTCCCTCAGAGGTGGAGGAGAATGGGACGGGGGTGAGTGTGGAATGGCAGCCTCCCTCAGGTAGGTCCTGGGTGGGTGGGGGGGGGTGCGGATAATGGGAGGGGGGGTGGGCCAGTAGTGTCCTCCAGGAGAAGCACTCCCTCGCCTCCTTGCTCCACATGTTGGTTACCTGCTGGTTAGGTTGTAGCAGCTGGGACATCAGGACTCTCATGGACAACCCCAACGGCAACAGACCAGAACACCGCACCGCTATCGTTGCCCAGGAACTTGGACACTTCGACATAGACATCACCACCCTAAGCAAGACCCAGCGGGCAGGGGAAGGCCAGCTCAAAGAATAAGCTGGTGGCTACACCTTCTTCTGGAAAGACAAACCAGAAGTAGAATGCCGCCTCCATGGAGTTGGCTTCGCCGTACAAAACGAGCTAGTGGGCCGTCTCAGAGACCCCCGCATGATAAAGAACGTCTCATCACCCTAGCCTGGAACCAGTGCACTACAGTCATCAGCGCGTATGCCCCAACACTGGAAGCTACAGACGAGACCAAAGAGGAATTCTACTCCAGCCTCAAACAATCCCTGTCCCAAGTCCCAACGAGCGAGAAGCTGATCCTCCTTGGCAACTTCAATGCCAGAGTTGGAAAGGACACTGACCTCGGGGGAGATGTGATCAGCAGAGAGGGGGTAGGGGAAGCCAACTCCAATGGCACCCTCCTCCTGACGAAACGTTTCGAACACGACCTCGTCATAACCCATACCATGTTCTGTCAGAAAGACAAATATAAAGCCTCATGGCAACACTGGCATCTGCTAGACTACATCGTCGTCCAAGTGAGGGACCGCAAGGATGTGCGCATCACCCGCCCATGACAGGAGCTGATGACTGCTGGACAGACCACCACCTAATCCGCTCTGTCATCACCATCAACATTGTCCCAAAACAGCGACAGCAACAAAAACAATGTTGCAGGATAATCAATGCTGGAGCACTCCAAGATCCTGCTGAGAAAGCCCTACTCAGCCAGTGCCTCACTACCAACCTGACCACTCCCAGAGACCCATAGATGCTCCACGATGACATGCAGGCTGTGATCCTGACCAACGGATCCACCACAGACCCATCCCACGTTTGGACCACGGTCAAGCAAGGCTGTGGCATCGCACCAACGCACTTCTCGATCTTCCTTGCTGCAATGCTCCATCTCACCCTCGGCAAGCTCCCCGCTGGAGTGGAGCTAAATTGCAGGACAAACGGGAATCTGTTCAACCTCCGCTGCCTCCAGGCCAGATCCAAGGTCATCCCATCCTCTGTCATCGAATTACAGTATGCAAATGATGCTTGCGTCTGCGCACACTCGGAGGCTGAACTCCAAACCATCGTCAACACTTTCACCGAGGCGTGCGAGAGCATGGGCCTTACACTAAACATCCGTAAGACAAAGGTCCTCTACCAACCTGACCCCGCACTGCCCCCCGGTTATGAAAGTCCACGACAAGGCCATGGACAACGTGGACCACTTTCCATACCTTGGGAGCCAACTATCAGCAAGGGCAGATGTGGATGACGAGGTCCAACATCGCCTTCAGTGTGCCAGTGCAGCCTTCAGTCACTTGAGGAACAGAGTGTTTGAAGAGCAGGACCTCAAACCCGGCACCAAGTTCATGGTCTACAGAGCAGTAGTGATACCCATGGCTCAGAGACATGGACTATGTACAGCAGACACCTCAAAGCACTGGAGAAGTACCACCAACTCTGCTTTCACAAGATCCTGCAAATCCATTGGCAGGATAGACGCACCAACGTCAGTGTTCTCGCTCAGGCCAACATCCCCAGCATCGAAGCACTGACCACACTCAATCAGCTCCGCTGGGCGGGCCACATCGCCCGCATGCCCGACATGAGACTCCCAAAGCAAGCGCTCTACCCAGAGCTCCGACACGGCAAGCGAGCCCCAGGTGGGCAGAGGAAACGTTTCAAGGACACCCTCAAAGCCTCCTTGAAAAAATGTAACATCCCCACCGACACCTGGGAGTCCCTGGCCCAAGACCACCCTAAGTGGAGGAAAAGCATCCGGGAAGATGCTGAGCACCTCGAGTCTCTTCGCCGAGATCAAGCTGAAGCCAAGCGTCGACAGCGGAAGGAGCACGCGGCAACACAGGCTCCCCATCCACCCGTCCCTTCAACCACCATCTGTCCCACTGTGACAGAGACTGTAGGTCCTGCATTGGACTCATCAGTCACCTGAGAACTCATATTAGTGTGGAAGCAAGTCACCCTCGACTCCGAGGGACTGCCTGTGATGATGATGAGGTTGTAGCAAGTGCAGGAAAATCTGAGCAGAGCAAGCAGGCTCTGGTCAGCTTTGATCAATTTCCAAGAGGGGTCCTTAAATAGATACCTCATTAGTATAAGTAAGGAGCCTGCTGCTTGTTTAAGGCATCCACCAGAGACCAGTGATTACTGCCCGAGCTAAAATGATATTGGACACATTTCAGGCACCCTTCGATTCATTGCTCATAGCCCGCATACTTGGATCTTTGTGACCTGTTTGCACCTGAGAAAAAGCTGCAAGGTTCAATTCCTTCCCCTACAGTTTTATTTATTTTCTGACTGTTTTTTATCCCGGTCTCTCTTTCCCTTTGATCACCTTTTTAACGTTTTTCTGCATTTTCCTGTACTCATCCCAGCGAGTGCATTTCCCTTTCTCACTACAGGATTTTTCCTTATTACCTCACTTTAAATGTGTTTATATATTTAGGGCCATGTTTGGTTAGCCTGAACATGTTTGCTTTGGGAATGTATATATCATGCATGCCCAGCATTATACCTTTAAAGGTGTTCTACTTGACATGGACTGAAGTGCTGTTCAATAACCCACCGCCCCAATATTTACTTACTTTAATTGTTCCCCAATTTATTTGCATTTAGCCCTTTTAAAATGATGTACTTGGCTCCTGGTCTTAGACTCCCAGATCATGATGAACCAGATCATTTTCCGGTCACTGTCTCCCCAAGGGTGCTGTGACTTCCACTTATTGTATATTATTGGATTGGCTCACGGACAGAAAACAGAGAGTAGGAATAAAGGGGTCATTTTCGGGTTGGCAGGCTGTAACTGGTGGAGTGCCGCAAGGATCGGTGTTTGGGCCCCAGCTATTCACAATCTATATCAATGATTTGGATGAGGGGCCCAAATGTAATATATCCAAGTTTGCTGATGATACAAAGCTAGGTGGGAATGTAAGTTGTGAGGAGGATGCAAAGAGACTTCAAGGGGATATAGAGAGGCTAAGTGAGTGGGCAAGAACATGGCAAATGGAATATAATGTGGAAAAATGTGAAGTTATCCACTTTGGTAGGAAAAATAGAAAAGCAGAGTATTTTTTAAATGGTGAGAGATTGGGAAATGTTGGTGTTCAGAGGGACCTGGGTGTCCTTGTGCACAAATCACTGAAAGTTCATGTCATGTATCCTACATGGCTACTGTTGGTACTATTACAAGGTGTTCCATCAGAGGGCACAGCAGTGGGAGACTTGGAGGTTACCTGTACAGGTGTGCCTGGCCTAGTATAAAAGGCAGGCCACCAGGTGTGATCCTCACTCTGGAGTTAACAAATAAAGGACGAAGGTCACTATAGTTCAAGTACAACACACTGCCTCGCGGAGTCATTATTAGAGCATCCAAGGACACAACAGTTCACATGCAGGTACAGCAACCAGTTAAGAAAGCGTCTGCCCTTAAAGGGGAGGGTGCTCTGCTGCGCCCGCCATTTTATTTTAATTGGCAGCCAACTCTGAGGTCGGCCCGACAATGGCGGCCACGGGTTCGGCAGGGCCACCAACAGGCAGCCCCAGCACCCCCTCTTCGGTGCCAAGCCGCTGGCCCAGTCGGAACCCTCCCTGGTGGCCCAGTGGGTGACACGAACGTGGCTGCAGAGTTCGCAGCGGCCCTTCCCTTTAACGTTGACGCGTCAGCGCGGCGCTGATGACTCAGTGCGGCGTCCGACACGACCCGACCCGACGGCACTTTTGCCCCGCAGCCCCCGGAACATCGCACTGACACAAAAAAGAATGAAGGAGTTGAATGTTGCTCTACTCTCCGTCACATGGATCGGGCCAGAGAAAAAATTTTGTTAAATGGTGGGGGTGCCCCATTTGGGGCGGGGGGCAATTTGTACCCCAAGACGTCTTACTGCGATTATATCGGGCCCTGGTGAGACCACACCTGGAGTATTGTGCACAGTTTTGGTCTCCTTACCTAAGGAAGGATATTCTTGCCATAGAGGGAGTGCAACAAAAATTCACCAGACTGATTCCTGGGATGGGGAGATTGTCCTATGAGGAGAGATTGAGTAGACTAGGCCTATATTCTCTAGAGTTTAGAAGAATGAGAGGTGATCTCATTGAAATATACAAAATTCTTACAGGGCTTGACAGTAGATGCAGGGAGGATGATTCCCCGGGCTGGGGAGTCTAGAACCAGGGGTCACAGTCTCAGAATAAGGGGTCAGCTATTTAGGACTGAGATGAGGAGAAACCTCTTCACTCAGAGGGTGGTGAATCTCTGGAATTCTCTGCCCCAGAGAGCTGTGGAGTATAGTCAAGAGAGATCGATAGATGTTTGGATATTAAGGGAATGAAGGGATATGGGCAGGTGGAGTTGAGGTAGAAGATCAGCCATGATCTCATTGAATGGCGGAGTAGGCTTGAGGGGCCGAATGGCCGACTCCGGCTCCTATTGCTTACTTGGTTTGTCCCAGTTTATGTTGGATTGATTAAAGTCTCCCATTAAAATAATGTTCTTGCTCTTACATCTGCTTCCGATCTGGCCATAGAGCAATGTGTCCTGCTCGCTGACCCCCAGTGTTAGTTTGGATATTTTAGCATTAGAGATCGCAACGCAGAGTCATTCATTTTGTAACTTTCTACCTCCCACAGAATCAACTTCCTTTACCACCCAGTTGTCCCTCTGTCTTTTCTAAACACACTGCACCCCTGAATGTTCTATTAATGTCCATATTGGCATCACATCGTAGTTCCCAACTGCCACAACAGTCTCCAGTTCTGGAATCTTATATCTAGTGTTCATGTATATACATCTGATTATAGATCCCCAAGTGTCTGCCTGTTCCTGGTTTCTGATTCACGTGAGTCTTTCTGAATTTGTACCCACCTACTGGCTGCCTTCTACCCTTTAATCTGTCTCGCCTGTGATTTGGCTTTCTCTCTGGCCTCCCATTACTGCTGCACCACCTTTGAGGGGCTTCTTATACTTTCACAGCTCATTCAGTACACTCAGCCTCGGCTGCTGAAGTAAGCTGGTGATTGAGCGTGCTGTCGAGGTTGTTCACAATAGGGCTGAATTTGCAGCCCCTATGGGTGTGTATGAGGTGCACACACACCCGTCAGAACCCCGCAAGTTCCGGGTTTAGGCCTGCACTGCGCATGCGCTGAAACACGGAACTTGCAATCTGTCAAGAATCATTTTGACAGATCGCTCGAATCCGAAAGAAAAGGGCATTCACGGGCAGAGAGTCGGGCTATTTGCCAAACTTCTGCCCACTTAATGCCCGTGACATTCTTACGCCTGGTAAACATAGAAACATATAAAATAGGTGCAGGAGTAGGCCATTCGGCCCTTCGAGCCTGCACCGCCATTCAATGAGTTCATGGCTGAACATGCAACTTCAGTACCCCATTCCTGCTTTCTCACCATACCCCTTGATCCCCCTAGTAGTAAGGACTACATCTAACTCCTTTTTGAATATATTTAGTGAATTGGCCTCAACAACTTTCTATGGTAGAGAATTCCACAGGTTCACCACTCTCTGGGTGAAGAAGTTTCTCCTCATCTCGGTCCTAAATGGCTTACCCCTTATCCTTAGACTGTGACCCCTGGTTCTGGACTTCCCCAACATTGGGAACATTCTTCCTGCATCTAATCTGTCTAAACCCGTCAGAATTTTAAATGTTTCTATGAGATCCCCTCTCATTCTTCTGAACTCCAGTGAATACAAGCCCAGTTGATCCAGTCTTTCTTGATATGTCAGTCCCGCCATCCCGGGAATCAGTCTGGTGAACCTTCGCTGCACTCCCTCAATAGCAAGAATGTCCTTCCTCAAGTTAGGAGACCAAAACTGTACACAATACTCCAGGTGTAGCCTCACCAAGGCCCTGTACAACTGTAGTAACACCTCCCTGCCCCTGTACTCAAATCCCCTCGCTATGAAGGCCAACATGCCATTTGCTTTCTTAACCGCCTGCTGTACCTGCATGCCAACCTTCAACGACTGATGGACCATGACACCCAGGTCTCGTTGCACCTCCCCTTTTCCTAATCTGTCACCATTCAGATAACAGTCTGTCTCTCTGTTTTTACCACCAAAGTGGATAACCTCACATTTATCCACATTATACTTCATCTGCCATGCATTTGCCCACTCAAAAGCAGGAGCAAGGCCCAAGTGTGTGATTCGTGCTTCTGATTCACCGCCTCCCTCTCACACTCATTACCCACCAGCTCAATGCACTCTATGCACCATTAGCTTGCATTCCATCCCCCACCTGAGCAGATTCAGTGTCGTTGGGGGTCATGGTAACCCCCTCAGCAATTGTTGCTAGGATTTGGTGGATTAGTAAAAGAAAAGTCACTCAGTATCATGGAGCAAGGGCGACTGCAACACTTGGCTCATTTTCGAAGCTACACCGAAGGGCGGGGGGACATCGAGGGTGAACACTGAGGGGGGGGGCACCGAGGTGGGGCACACCGAGTGAGGGTTACTGAGAGGGGGGGCACACCAAGGGGGGTGGGTACTGAGGGGGGCACTGAGCGGGGCACACCGAGGGAGGGGTGCTGAGGGGGGGTCACACCGAGGAGGGGGACACCGAGGGGGGGAAACACCGAGGGGGGGGACACCAAGTGAGGGTTACTGAGAGGCGGAGACACACCGAGGGGGGTGTACAGAGGGGGGCACTGAGCAGGGCACACCGAGGGAGGGGTACTGAGGGGGGGGGCACACCGAGGGGGGGGGGCACCGAAGAGGGGGATACCAAGGGGGGGTGCACACCAAGGGGGGGTGCACACCAAGGGGGGACACACCGAGGGGGGCACACCGAGAGGGGGACACCGAGGGGGGGGGGTCTCACCGAGTGGAGGTTGTGGTTTCTCTCAGCAGGAGGGGGTAATTGCAGGGGAGGGTCAGATCTGGCTGATCACTGGCATCTTGTGGGATCCAGTTACGATGAGTAATGGTGTCGTCCTGCAAACAGCCTGTACACTTGCCATCTCATCCACAGTCAAAGAATAAAGGTGGGAAAATAAAGAATGTGAAACAGGAGGCCTCTCCCAAATACCTGCATAATCTTTTTTTAAATCCTGCCCCTACAACCTTCACTGAACGTAGGACGGTTGGTTCAGGTGGGCCAGAATTCGGATGCACTTGCGTCTGTTCTGCGATTGTGCCAATACTGCTCTATGCCTGAAGATTTTGATCTTTTCTAATAAAATGTGACTGTGTTGGCTCCCTGGGACACTGTCCATTACAAAGACATCTTACAGTTGCAGCAGTGTGACTGCCTGGGGCTGTGCGGGCAATATCCAGTCTGCCAGCTCATTCCATTCCGCCCGCCGGATGGTTCAGAACTCGAACGTGAGCCGGAGCTGGAGCTGCACATTCGTCTATCCACTTTCACTTCCCATGGGTCAGGGACAGACCCGAACTGCAGCCAAGGAAAAAACATAGTAATTCTTCATTCAAATTAATCATTCACAAAAGCAATTCTCCCTGGCCTGATCTTAAAAGGATCCGCTCCGTAATCCTGGGCCCCAATGGCAGATGTCCATATCCAGAATGCACTGCATACTCGAATATGCCCTATCCATGTTAGAGTGGAGTCATGGCTGCTCATCTCTGAAGAAAGTGACCGGTGCTGCATCTTTCCTTTCCCGGTATCGAGGGTATGACAGCACGGGAGTTCTCACCTGGTGGCAATTGGGACGGCATTAGTAATCTTTGCAGAGGGGCATAAGGAGACTGAGGTGGGAAATTGATGTGTCTAAACAGGCTCTAAAGAGGGAACAGTTCCATTTCACAGCTCTGATTTACAGAGACCAGAAGATACTTTTATCATTGATTCATTTCTAAGCAGTATCCAATACATATTGTATATTTACTGAGGCATACGAAAGCATGGGCCTTACGCTAAACATCTGTAAGATAAAGGTCCTCCACCAGCCTGTCCTCGCTGCACAGCACTGCCCCCCAGCCATCAAGATCCTGGACAACATGGACCATTTCCCATACCTCGGGAGCCTCTTATCAACAAAAGCAAACATTGACGACGAGATCCAGCACCACCTCCAGTGCACCGGTGCAGTCTTCGGCCGCCTGAGGAAAAGAGTGTTTGAAGACCACGCCCTCAAAACTATCACCAAGCTCATGGTCTACAGGGCTGTAGTAATACCCGCCCTCCTGTATAGCTCAGAGACATGGACCATGTACAGTAGACACCTCAAGTCACTGGAGAAATATCACCAACGATGTCTCCGCAAGATCCTACAAATCCATTGAAGCACTGACCACACTTGATCAGCTCCGCTGGGCAGGCCACATAGTTCGCATGCCAGACACGAGACTCCCAAAGCAAGCGCTCTACTCGGAACTCCTTCATGGCAAATGAGCCAAAGGTGGGCAGTGGAAACATTACAAGGACACCCTCAAAGTCTCCCTGATAAAGTGCAACATCCCCACTGACACCTGGGAGTCCCTGGCCAAAGACCGCCCTAAGTGGAGGAAGTGCATCCGGGAGGGCGCTGAGCACCTCGAGTCTCATTGCTGAGAGCATGCAGAAATCAAGCGCAGGCAGCGGAAAGAGCGTGCAGCAAACCAGTCCCACCCACCCTTACTCTCAATGACTATCTGTCCCACCTGTGACAGAGACTGTAGTTCTCGTATTGGACTGTTCAGCCACCTAAGGACTCATTTTAAGAGTGGAAGCAAGTCTTCCTCGATTCCGAGGGACTGCCTATAATGATGATGATGTATGTAAGATAGCATCTGACTGCTATTTGAATTTATGTTTATGCAATGTTTATGTTTATGCAATGTTCCCTCTAATTTTATTCACGCGCGGTCCCTTTAAATTTGTTGTGGGGCCGGCTCAATATGCGGCCGTGCATGCGCAGTATCTCTTCCCGCGGCAGGGGCTGGGGACCGGCCTGTGTGGGACCGTGCGATTGGTGTTACATTGGTGGGCGGCCCTGAACAGCTCACCAAAATGTGTTCAGCGGCCCTCTAGCCCAAATAATTACCCACCCCTGGTGTGGGGGAATCCCATTCGGTTTAAGGAGTCACTTTCCCCACAGCTCTCCTGGGCTACCTGAGCAGGTCAGCTGTGTAGCTGCTTGGCCTAGGAACAGCATGTGATGTGAGTGAGCTGAGAGAAGGAGTGGAAATATATCACTATATAGATTGAGATGAAGAAGGCCCTTTAGTCCTTTCCATCTTTCAACCCTATCATATTATTATAGCGTCCTGTTTCTTAAATGAATCCAGTGCCCTGGCCTTGATCACTCTTTCTGCTAATCAACTGTAGCTGCTCGTCAATCTCTGTGCGAAGAAATATTTCCTGGTGTCTGTCCTAAACTTGCTTTACACCTCTTGTGAACCTGCGCCCTCTTGTCCTGCTGCCGTGAGATATTTGTAAGGCACTGCCTGTCAGGTCTGCGTGGTTCCTTATGTCACAGTGACCACAATCGTACTCAGTATTCCAGGTGCATCCAAACCAGTGCCCTATGCAACTTAGCTCGGCAATATTACCCAATTGCCGATTTGTTGTGTACACTGTTTACGTATTGTGAGTAATGTTAACACTGCTGAGTCGCTTTCAATTTCTATGAACATTCTGCCCTTCAAGCCTATTCCACTATTCAATTAGATTACGGCTAATCTGTACTCCAACTCCATTTACCCATCTTTGCTCTATGTTGCTGATACCCTTACCTAACAAAAGTCTATCTCAGTCTTAAAAATGTAAATTGCTCCAGCATCCACAGCCCTTTTTTTGAGGGCGGGGTGGGGTGCGTGGGAAGAGAATTCCAGATTTCCACATGGCTCCAGTTGGGGTGGAGTGTAGAATGTTTCAGTATAAGGGGTGTCACAGTTGTGTGGGGCGAACTGGTTGGGCTGGGTGCTCTTTGCCTTTCCGTCATTGTTAATAGGTTTATATGTAACCTTCAGGGCTGCTGACCAAGGGCTATGCGGCTCTTTGTCGGCCGGTACGGACACGATGGGCTGAAATGGCCTCCTTCTGCGCTGTAAATTTCTATGTTTCTATATTTCTTTCTATGTTTCTATTTCCATTATCCTTTGTGTGAAAAAGTACTTCCTGATTTAACTTTTAAATTCCTAGCTCTAATTTTAAGATTGTGCCTCTGCTTTGAATTTCCGCACCAGAAGAAATAGTTTCTCTGTATCTACCCTATCAAAAATCAAAACACGTGATCATTTCTAATAATTCAATTGGATCACCTGCCAAGCTTCTAAACTCAAGGGAATACAAGCCAAGTTTATGCAACCTATCCTTGTCATTTAACCCTTCAAGGTCCAATACCATTGTGGTGAACCTGCGCTGTACCCGTCCAAGTCCAATGTATCCTTCCTGTGGCCATGGCGCCAAAACTGAAGATGGGATCTGACCAAGACTCCATACAACTGAAGCATACCATTGTATTGCAGTGCCCTTGAGCTAAAGGCCAACATTCCATTAGCCTTGTTGGTTAAATGTTGTACAGTACATTACCTTTTGTGTACCTGGATACACAATTCCCTTTGTTGCTCCAAACTCTCTCGCCAGTAAGAAAATATTCTGATTTGTCTTTTCTTGGATCCAAAGTGGATTATCTTCCACTTCCCCACATTGGACAGCATCTGTCACAGTCCACTCACTAAATCGGTGTTTGTGTTTTTGTAACCTCCTGCTCCCATCGATACAACTTACTATGCCTCCTAACTTAGTGCCACCTGCAAACTGGTCCATAGACACTCACCTATCCACCATGTTAGTGATCTCCGCAAAACATTTAACTAGATTAGTCGCGACTTATCCTTCACAAATTCATTTTGACTCTCTTTAATCAACTGATACTTGTTCAAGTGTTCAATCACTCTGTCTCTGAGGTTAGACTCCAATAACTCCCTCCACAACTGATCTTAATCTGACAGGTCTGTAGGCTCCGGGGAGCCAAAATTCAGGTGCGCAAGAAAGTTGGTGCACCTATGAGTTTTTAGCCGTTACTCACCGCTGGAACTCTTGGTGCGATGAGTAGATCAATTTTCAGGACTTTGACATTTTTTCAAAGTCCTACAGGAAATGGATCATAATGGGGGCGGGCCTTAGACTCAAAGCCAGGCTGGCTGTCTGAAAATGGATCGGTCGGGGTATCCGCCACTGTCAATCAAAGGTGGAGTTGTGGTGATGTTACAGCGCGTGTGCATCACCACGCTCTCTCCCTTCCGTTAAAGGGGAGAGATGCAATTGTTTTTTTATCTTTGGCCACTGGGTCACCAGGGAGGGTTTTGGCTGGGCCAAGAGGGGGTGCCAGGCTGCCCGTTGGCAGCCTGGCCAAACCCGGGGACAGTATTTTGACGGCCGATCGGCAAGTCGCCTTTAAGGGTGCACCGGCAGTGGGCTCTCCCCTTTAAGGGTGCACCGGCAGTGGAACCTCCCCTTTAAGGGTGCACCAGCAGAAAAACCACGCGGTGGGGAATCGACGAGTTCAGCTCAATAACGATCGTTAAGTTTTTCTTCTGTTTAAATTCAGCGGTACACTAACTGATGACTTGCTTTCGGCGATCATCAGAATCGAGTGGGATCGGGTCCAGGTCGAAAAATCCCCCACCTGAATTTGGGTTGGGTCGGCCTGTTGACCCCATTCAATTTTGACGAATTGCCATCGCAAACGGGCATTAACGGGTCTCCCTGAGACCCTGAATTTCAGCTCTGTGGTTTCTCCCTCCCTCCCTTATTAACTAATGGAGTGACATTTGTAATTTTACATCCAACAGTGTAATTCACAAATCTAGAGAGCTTTAGAAAGGTATGATTGTCACATCTACAATACCTTCACCTATTTCCTTTAATACCCTGAAACCATCAGGTCCTGGAGATCGGTCTATCATTATTTTCAACATTACCATTTTTAAATTTATATTAAATGCACTGTTCCTCCCGTTGATCTATATTTAGGTTCCTGTGTGCTGCTGCTATTTTGTCCTCTTCCTTTGCTTTGACAACAGCTACACAGACCTCATTGAACAAGTCTGCCATTTCTTTATTGTCCATTATAATGTTGCCTGCACCTGGCTTTGCCGCATCCCCACTTGCCACACTCCCTCAATATATTTCTGATGCACTCGATATCTCCTGCAAGTTTATTGCACCTTCTATCACTTCTTTATGTCCGTTTGTGGTTTCTGTAGTCTGCTGGATTGCCACTCTCCCTTGTGAGCCTTTTGTTTTAGATACAGGAACAGTGTCCAGAATCGGGAACCCTCGGGACCGAGGCCGTTCCGGATTCCGCCTTTTCCGGTCTTTGGAACATCTTTCTGACGTCATGAATCCGGAAACACCTGAGCCCAGGTTCGGGTATTTCTGGATTTCAGAATGTCAGAAAGCTTGGGGGCTGTTTATTGAGGTAAGGGCAGCAGTGGCGAGGCGAGGGATGGTGAGGCGAGGCCCGAGGTCAGGCAGTGGCGGGTCCGGATTCCGGAACATTTTACGGATTCCGGACGACCCTGCCACCAATCGGTCTGGATTCTGGAACATTCCAGATTCAGGAACTCTGGATTTTGGACACTGCACTTGTACTGCATCTTACCTCGTTTGTTGACCATGGTTGCTTAACCACACAAGGGGAGCTTTTGCCTGTTAGGTGTATGTACACATTTTGTACTGTACCAAAGACTTCTTCGAATGCTTCCCACTGTTTGTAGGTTTACTCATTAACAGACCAGCCCAGTTTACTGGGGCCAATTTATTTCTCATTCCTTCGTATTTTGCCTTCCTTAAATTTAAATTTTGGTTTGTGACTCTTCTCCCTCTCAAACCAAACATGAAATTCAATCGTATTGTGGCCAGTATTCGCAAGACGTCCGCTTACAGTTAGATTGTAAACGAATTCTAATTTATTATGCATCACTAAATCTCATGTGGCCAGTTCCCTTGTCAGTTCTAAAACATATGGGGAAGAAATTTCCCAGCACCCCGATTGGGGGCGGTGAGTGGCTCGGGGCAGGACGTCCTGTGCCCGGCGCGGAAGTCCCACCCCGTCCGCAAAATTGCAGTTCCGCCCCTCACAGGAAGTGGAGTGCAATCTCGCGAGCTCCACTTCCTGATGGGGCGGGTTTCGGGGCGATACTGGGGCGCGATCGGCAGCGCTATCCGGATGTTCCACCTAGCGCTGATGTGCTTCAATGCCCCTCCCCTTCGCTAAAAGGGTCGGGCCACTGCTCACTCTGCATGGCCGCTGATGGCCACCACCGGGTCACCGAAACAGAGTGCCGGGCTGCACCATGGTAGCCCAAACTGTGCCACAGAAGTAAAGAAGGTGAGTCAGCCAAACAGGTAAGATGGCAGGGCGGGGCACTCCCGACCTCCCCTTTAACCTCCGACCCTGTGAGCAGAAGTCGGCCTCTTTGACGACCTGTGAGGCCGGCACAGACACCGCTCACGGCAGCCTTGCGGGAGGCGGGGCAATATCTACCGCGGGGGCGTGGGGCAATACCCACCGTGGGGTGGAATGGGATTGGGAGGCGCTAACGGAACAGGGAAATTTAATCCCCATCGTTCTAGAAAACTGTCCTGAAAACATTCCAGCAATCCATTGCCTTTAATACTGCAGCTGTTCTGCGTCTCCCAGTCTGTGTGAAAATGAGAATCTCCCATTTTATCACTTTGTTTCTCCTACATGTTTCCCAGATCCCAGTATTTATAAATCGCTCCACCACATTCGTGCTATCAGGAGGCCTGTAGGCAACTTTCTCCAGAGTCTTGCATCCTTTGCTGTTCCTTGGTTCTACCCAGAGTGTTTCCACTGTCTGATCACCCTTGCTGAAATCCTTTCTTTCTACTGCTAGAATTATGTCTTTTATCAATATTGCTCCAATTTCCCAATCCTGTCTATACATCCTGTAGCCTGGAATATTCAGCTCCCAGTCATGCCCAGCTTGTAGCCAAGTCTCTGCATGGCCAGTACACTGAGTTTGTGCTTCTAACTCCTTTGTTTTATGTCTGATGTCACGTGTATGTGTGTACAGATTGCTATTTGTGTAACTGCCCATCTGTCCTGATGGTGTATTTCACGCACACTTGCTCGCTGACATTGATACACGGACTATTTAATGCGTGGTGATGTTTTTGCCACTTTTGCTTTATTTGTAACAGGCTTTTTATTATTACTTCCTTTAACATTGAAACAGAGAAAATAGGTGCAGGAGTAGGCCATTCAGCCCCTCGAGCCTGCACCACCATTCAATGTGATCATGGCTGATCATGCAACTTCAGTACCCCATTCCTGCTTTCTGTCCATACTCCTTGATCCCTTTAGCCGTAAGGACCACATCTAACTCCCTTTTGAATATATCTTACGAACTGGCCTCAACAACTCTCTGTGGTAGAGAATTCCACAGGTTCAAAATTCTGTGAGTGAAGAAGTTTCTCCTCATCTCGGTCCTAAATGGCTTATCCTTAGACTGTGACCCCTGGTTCTGGACTTCCCCAACATTGGGAACATTCTTCCTGCATCTAACCTGTCCAATCCCGGCAGAATTTTATATGTTTCTATGAGATCCCCTCTCATTCTTCTAAATTCCAGTGAAAATAAGCCTGGTCGATCCAGTCTTTCTTCATATGTCAGTCCTGCCATCCCGGAAATCAGTCTGGTGAACCTTCGCTGCACTCCCTCAATAGCAAGAACGTCCTTCCTCAGATTAGGAGACCAAAACTGAACACAATATTCAAGGTCTGGCCTCACCACGGCCCTGTACAACTGCAGTAAGACTTCCCTGCCCCTGTACTCAAATCCTCTCGCTATGAAGGTCAACATGCCATTTGTCTTCTTTACCGCCTGCTGTACCTGCATGCCAACTTTCAATGACTGATGTACCATGACACCCAGGTCTCGTTGCACCTCCCCTTTTCCTAATCTGTCACCATTCAGATAATATTCTGCCTTCCTGTTTTTGACACCAAAGTGGATAACTTCACATTTATCCACATTATACTGCATCTGCCATGCATTTGCCCACTCACCTAACCTGTCCAAGTCACCCTGCAGGCTCTTAATGCAGTGGTCTGTACACAACTCCCACTAGCGTTTTCTGCCCTTTGGTGTTCCACAGCTCCACCCATACCGATTCCACATCATCCAAGCTGATGTCTTTCCTTACTATTGCGTTAATTTCCTCTTTAACCAGCAACGCTACCTCACCTCCTTTTCCTTTCTCTCTATCCCTCCTGAATATTGAATACCCCTGGATGTTGAGTTCCCATCTTGGTCACCCTGAAGCCATGTCTCCCTAATCCCAATTCATCATATCCATTAACAGCTATCTGCGCAATTAATTCATCCACCTTATTACGAATGCTCCTCGCATTGAGACACAGAGCCTTCAGGCTTGTTTTTTTAACACTCTTTGTCCTTTGAGAATTATGTTGTAATGTGGCCCATTTTGATTTTTGCCTGATTTCTCTGCCCTCCACCTTTCCTTATCTCCCTACTACCATTTGCTTCTGTCCCCATTTTACTTCCATCTGTCTCCCTGCATAGATTCCCATCCCCCTGCCATATTAGTTTAACTCCTCCCCAACAGCACTAGCAAACACTCCCTCTCGGACATTGGTTTTGGTCCTGTCCAGGTGCAGTCTGTCTGGTTTGTACTGGTCCCACCTCCCGCAGAACCGGTTCCAATGTCCCAGGAATTTGAATCCCTCCCTCTTGCACCATTCTTCAAGCCACGTATTCATCTTAACTATCCTGCAATTTCTACTCTTTCCCATTCCCGAAGAATTTATGTTAGTTTTATCACTCTTTGTATTCTGGCTTTTGCTCTTATCTCTTCATTTCCTTATCTTTAAGTTCCTATTATTTCCACGTGGACCACACCGCCCCTTTTCTGGTTTAAAGTCCTTTCTGCAGTCCTATTTATCCACTCCGCTGGGATCTTTGCCCCAGCCCGGTTCAAGTCCAGTGGTACAGCTCTTCCCTGTCCCAGAAATGGAACCCCTCCTGCCCACGCAACCCCTGGCAAGTTCTATCTCACCATGCAGTGAGCATGCTCATAGTTTTACTTCAAATATGAAATACCTTGCATTTACATAAGAATATTTACATTAGAACATAAGAACATAAGAAATAGGAGCAGGAGTAGGCCATACGGCCCCTCGAGCCTGATCCGTCATTCAATACGATCATGGCTGATCCGATCATGGACTCAGCTCCACTTCCCTGCCCACTCCCCATAACTCCTTATTGTTTAAGAAACTGTCTCTCTCTGTCTTAAATTTATTCAATGTCCCAGCTTCCACAGCTCTCTGAGGCAGCAAATTCCACAGATTTACAACCCTCTGAGAGAAGAAATTCCTCCTCATCTCAGTTTTAAATGGGCGGCCCCTTATTCTAAGATTATGCCCTCTAGTTCTAGTCTTCCCCCATCAGTGGAAACATCCTCTCTGCATCCACCTTGTTAAGCCCCCTTGTAATCTTATATGTTTTGATAAGATCACCTCTCATTCTTCTGAATTCCAATGAGTAGAGGTCCAACCTCCTCAACCTTTCCTCATAAGTCAACCCCCTCATTTGCCACTGAACAGTCCAGGTTATTTTCTGTGTCTAATTATTGATTCAATTAATTTTTACATAGATTTACATCAACTCTGCAGCACAGTAACAGGCCATTGGGCCCAACGGATTGTGCCAGGGTTTATGCTCCACACGGGCATCCTCCCACCTAACTTCATCTCATTCTATCAGCATATCCTTCTATTCCTTTCTCCCTCATGTGTTTATCGAGCTTCCCCTTAATGGCAGGGATCTCGTTCTCCACCTCCCACCCAAGTACCATCCTAGGGTTTGAGAAGAGATGGCTGCAGAGACAGTGAATGCATCAGTTTTAGACTCAAGAATGGTCGCCATGGATTAGAAGCCAGCAAATATAACCCCACTATTCAAGAAAGGAGATAGAGAGAAAACTGGGAACTACAGGCCAAATATAGTAAGATCAGAAGTAGGGAAAATACTAGAATCTATTATTAAGGGCATTGTAACAGGGCACTTAGAAAATCACAATATGATTAGGCAGAGTAAACGCGGTTTTATGAAAGGGAAATCGTGTTTGACAAACAGAATCATAGAAATTTACAGCATGGAAGGAGGCTATTTCGGCCTATCGTGTCTGTGCCAGCCAACAAGAGCTACCCAGCCTAATCTCACTTTCCAGCTCTGGGTCCGTAGCCCTGCAGGTTACGGCACTTCAGGTGCACATCCAAGTACTTTTTAAATGTGGTGAGAGTTTCTGCCCCTACCACCCTTTCAGGCAGTGAGTTCCAGACCCTCACCACCCTCTGGGTGAAGAAATTTCCCCTCTTCTGCCAATTATTTTAAATTTATGCGCCCTGTTTGTTGACCCCTCTGCTAAGGGAGATAGGCCCTTTCAATCCACTATATCTCGGCCCCTCATAATTTTATACATCTCAATAAGGTCTCCCCTCAGCCTATCCAATCTGTCTTCATAGCTAAGATTCTCCACTCTCGGCAATATCCTCGTAAATCTATTAGAGTTTTGTGAGGGTGTAACTAACAGGCTAGATAAAGGGGGAACCAGTGGAAGTAGTATATTTGGATTTTCAGAAGGTGTTCGATAAGATGCCACACAAGAGGTTGTTACACAAGATTAGGGCTCATCGGATTGGAAGTAATATATTAACATGGATTGAAAATTAGTTAATGAACATAACCAAATAGGAATAAACAGGTCATTTCTGGATGGCTGGGTGTAACTAATGCAGTGTCACAAGGATCCGTGCTTGGGCCTCAGCTATTTACAATCTATATCCATGATGTAGATGAGGGGATCGAGTGTAATGTTTTCACATTTGCTGATGCTACAAAGCGAGGTGGGACAGCAAGCTGTGATGCAAAGAGGCTGTAAAAGGATATAGGCAGGTTAAGTGAACAGGAAGGTGGAAGATGGAGTATAAAGTGGGGAAGTGTGAAATTATCGATGTTGGTAGGAAAAATGTCAAAGCAGAATATTTCTAAAAAGGTGAGAGGCTACTAAATGTTGGTTTTCAGAGAGATTTGGGGGTCGTTATATACAGAAAGCTAGCATGCAGGTACAACAAGCAATTAGGAAGGCAAATGTTATGTTAGCCTTTATTGCAAGTAGGTTGGAGTATCAGAGTATCTTGCTGCAATTATATAGGGCCCTAGTGAGACCACACCTGGAGTATTGTGTACAGTTTTGGTCTCCTTTCCTAAGGAAGGATATACTTGCCATAGAGGGAGTGCAACAAAGATTCAGTAGATTGATTCCTGGGATGAGAGGGTTGTCCTATGAGGAGAAATTAGTAGAATGGGTCTATATTCTCTGGCGTTTACAAGACTGAGAGGTGATCTCATTGAAACATTTAAAATTCTTTGTGAGCTTGACAGATTAGATGCTGAGAGGCTGTTTCCTCTGGCTGAAGTGTCTAGAACTAGGGGGTCCTAGTCTCAGGATAAGGAGTTGGCCATTTTGGACTGAGATGACAAGAAATGTCTTCACTCTGAGTAGAGAATTCCAAAGAATCACAATCCTGGGAGCTGTGGATGCTCAGTTGTTGAGTATATTCAAAACTGAGTTTGATAGATTTGGGGCACTCAGGGAATCAAGGGATATGGGGATTGGACGGGGAAGTGGAGTTAATCTCCAAGTTCAGTCATGATCTTATTGAATGGCGGAGCAGGCTCGAGGGGCTGTATGGCCCACTCCTGCTCCTATTTTTTATGTTCGTATATAGCCTTCCATGACCTCAGGTCACCCCAAAATGCTTTACAGGAAATGAAGTGTCGTCATTGTTGTAATATAGGAAATGCAGCAAGCTCCCAAAGTGGGATAATGACCAGATCATTTGTTGAGGGATAAATATTGGTCAGTGCACTGGGCAGAACTCCACTACTCTTATTCAAATAGTATTGTGGGATCTTTTATGTCCACCTGAGATGGCGTCTTGGTTTAACATCTGATCCAAAAGAACTCACAACCTTCTGATTTAAAGATGAGAATACTAACACTGAGCCAGGCTGGCATTTCTTGTTAATGTGACAAACAAAGTGAGCAACTGCTCACAACAACTGAGTTAGAATCATAGGCCGAGAAACTGGGTACCGCCCCTCAGGATAAATTGGGGTTACCGCCTCCGAAAGGAAGTGGAATGCTAAATCAAGCGCTCCACTTCCTTCCTGGGGCGTGAGCGGGGCGCTTGGCTCAGTGGCTCTACGCACTGGGCCACGTAGCACTGCCGTGTACGAGAGGCTCTTCCCTGAATTAAAAGCAAGGGCCCAAGCTGCATACTGCAAGCTGCAACTCTCCGACCAGGACGACCGGGGAGCGGGGGTACCACACGATCAGCCCGTCACTCAAGCAGCGTGCCGGGCTGAGCGATCGCGGCACCGACCCTGCGGCCAAAGCGAAATGGGATGTTTCTTTCAGGAGCAGCCGGCAACCTCTCTTTAAATTTCATCCCGGTGCACACCCCCTGAACGTCTCGCTGTCATCGCCCGCTGCAGTTTCAGGGGTGCTAGCCAATTTAGGTTCAGCATCGGCCGGTGCAGCTTCAGGGGGCGATACCCAATTCAGGGTCCGGGCGCTAACGCGGTGCTGTGCACGGTGATGACATCACGATCTCCAGGTGCAGGCGATCAGGGCGCAACAACATATTGCCGTCCCTAAACTCCCAGCAAATTTAGCAGGAGTCATTAGCGGTGCTGCCCCCCGGTCACACCCAATTTCTCTCCCTTAGAATCTCTCCATCCCATTAGGCCTCTTTGAAAGATCTGTTCAATATAGTTCCACAGTCCATCCTTTCCACCATAACTCTGCAAATTGGTCCCCTTCCGGTACATGTCTAATTGTCTTTGGAAAGTTTCTATCGAATCTCATTCCATCACCCTTTCAGGTAGTACATTCCAGATCATAACAACCTTCGGTGTGAAATCATTCTCCTCCTTTCCCCATTGTTCTTCAGCCAATTATTTTAAATCTATGACCTCTCGTTATCAGCTCACTTGCCAGTGAAACAGTTTCTTCTTACAGCTCTATAAAAAACCCTCATCATTTTGAATATCTTTATTAGGCCTCCATGTCATCTTCTCTGCTCTAAGGAAAACAATCCCAGCTTCTCCAGTCTCTCCACATAACAAGTCCATCACCCCTGGTATCACCTTGGTAAACTTCCTCTGTACCCTCTCCAAAGCCTCAACATGGTTCTCAGAATTGTACATAATATTCCAGCTGAAGCCTAGCCAGAGATTTAAAAAGATTTTTATTTTATTCATTCCTGGGATGTGGGCATCGCCACCAGGCCGGCATTTATTGCCCATCCCTAATTGCCCTTGAGAAGGTGGCGGTGAGCCGCCTTCTTGAACCACTGCAGTCCGTGTGGTGAAGGTGCTCCCACAGTGCTGTTAGGGAGGGAGTTCCAGGAATTGACCCATCGATGATGAAGGAACGGCGATATATTTCCAAGTCAGGATGGTATGTGACTTGGAGGAGAACCTGGAGGTGGTGGTGTTCCCATGCACCTGCTGCCCTTGTCCTTCTAGGTGGTAGAGGTCGTGGGTTTGGGAGGTGCTGCCGAAGAAGCCTTGGCACTCGCCAAGATGGTAGGTAGATGGTACACACTGCAGCCACGATGCATCGGGGGTGGAGGGAGTGAATGTTGAAGGTGGTGGATGGGGTCCCAATCAAGCGGGCTGCTTTGCCCTGAATGGTGTTAAGCTTCTTGAATGTTGTTGGAGCTGCACTCATCCAGGCAAGTGGAGAGTGTTCCATCACACTCCTGACTTGTACCTTGTAGATGGTGGAAAGGCTTTGGGGAGTCAGGAGGTGAGACACTCGCTGCAGAATACCCAGCCTCTGACCTGCTCTTGTTGCCACAGTATTTATGTGACTGGTCCAGTTAAGTTTCTGGTCAATGGTGACCCCCAGGATGTTGATGGTGGGGGATTCGGCAATGGTAATGCCGTTGAATATCAAGGGGAGGTGGTTAGACTCTCGCTGGTCATTGCCTGGCACTTGTGTGGCGCGAATGTAACTTGTCACTTATCAGCCCAAGCCTGAGTGTTGTCCAGGTCTTGCTGCATGCGGGCATGGACTGTTCCATTATCTGAGGAGTTGTGAATGGAACTGAACACTGTGCAGTCATTAGTGAATATCCCCACTTCTGACCTAATGATGGTGGGAAAGTCATTGATGAAGCAGCTGAAGGTGGTTGCGCCTAGGACACTACCCTGAGGAACTCCTGCAGCGATGTCCTGAGGCTGAGATGATTGACCACCAACAACCACAACCATCTTCCTTTGTATTACGTCTGGCTCCAGCCAGTGGAGAGTTTTCCCCTGATTCCCATTGACTTCAGTTTTGCTAGGGTTCTTTGATGCCACACTCGGTCAAATGCTGCTTTGATGTCAAGGGCAGTCACTCGCACCTTACCTCTGGAATTCAGCTCATTTGTCCATGTTTGGACCAATGCTGTAATGAGGTATGGAGTCGAGTGTTCCTGGTGGAACCCAAATTGAGCATCGGTGAGCAGGTTATTGGTGAGTAAGTGTCGCTTGATAGCACTGTCGATGATACCTTCCATCACTTTGCTGATGTAGACTAATTGGATAGTAATTGGCCGGATTGGATTTGTCCTGCTTTTTTGTTGACAGGGCACACCTGGGCAGTTCACCACATTGTCGGGCAGATGCCAGTGTTGGAGCTGTACTGGAGCAGCTTGGCTAGAGGTGTGGCCATTTCTGGAACACAAGCCTTCAGTATGACAGCCAGGATGCTGTCAGAACCCATAGCCTTTGTTGTATCCAGTGTGCTCAGCCATTTTTTGCTATCGCGTGGAGTGAATTGAATGTGCCCCTTACGGCTAAAGGGATCAAGAGGTATGGAGAGAAAGCAGGGATGGGGTAATGAAGTTGAATGATCAGCCATGATCATATTGAATGGTGGTGCAGGCTCGAAGGGCCGAATGACCTACCCCTGCACCTATTTTCTATGTTTCTATGAATTGGCTGACGACTGGCTTCTGTGATGGTGGGGACCTCAGGAGAAGGCCGATATGGATCATCCACTCAACACTTGTGGCTGAAGAGGGTTGCAAACGTTCAGCCATGTCTTTTGCACTCACATGCTGGGCTTCACTATTATTGAGGATGGGGATATTCATGGAGCCTCCTCCTCCCGTTAGTTGTTTAATTGTCCACCACCATTCATGACTGGAAGTGGCAGGACTGCAGAGCTTTGATCTGATCTGTTGATTGTGGGATCGGGTAGCTCTGTTTATAACATGCTGCTTCCGCTGCTTAGTATGCATGTAGTCCTGTGTTGCAGCTTCCCCAGGTTGGCACCTCATTTTTAGGTACGCCTGGTGCTGCTCCTGGCATGCTCTTCTGCACTCCTCACTGAACCAGGGTTGGTCCCCTGGCTTGCTGGTCATGGTAGAGTGAGGGATATGCCGGGCCATGAGATTACAGATTGCGGTGGAATACAATTCTGCTGCTGCTGATAGCTCAGTATGGTGTTCAACATGGAGGAGTACTGATTCATCAGCTGAGGGAGGGTGGTAGGTGGTAATCACCAGGAGGTTTCCTTGTTCATGCTTGACCTGAAGCTGTGAGACTTCATGGGGTCCGGAGTCAATATTGAGGACTCCCAGGGCCACTCCCTCCCGACTGTATACCACTGTGCCACCACGTCGGATGGGTCAGTCCTATCGGTGGGACATTGGCTGAAAGGTATGATTTTGTGAGTATAACTATGTCAGTCTGTGGGACAGCTCTCCCAATTTTGGCACAAGTCACCAGATGTTGGTGAGGAAGACTTTGCCGGGTCGACAGGTGCCATTGCCCTGTCCGAAGCCGGTGCGGAGGTCGATGCCGGGTGGTCCATCTTGGAACAGTTTTGTTATAACTGAGTGGCTTGCTAGGCCATTTCAGAGGGCAGTGTGTGTCGAGATTCCCATATAGGCTCAGACCAGGTAAGGATGGCAGATTACCTTCCCTAAAGGACAACAGTGAATCAGGTGGGTTTTTATAATAATCTGAAAGGTTCATAGTCATCATTACAGATACTAACTTTTTATTCCCGATTGATTTAATTAACTGAATTTAAATTCCCCAGCTGCCATGGTGGGTCTTGAACTCGGGTCTCTAGATCATTAGTCTCGGCCTTTGGATCCAAGCCAAGGATGGGGAGTATGTGGAGAGTTTGCTCCAGACTTCAGTCACATCTTGTAGAGAGGTGTAGGATCAGAATGGGGTCGATGTGACCGATAGGGGGCTAAATTGCCCATTTGGGGAACACACGAATTAAGTGAAGATTTAGCACCCAGCAAGATTGGCTGCTAAATCTTGCTGGATTGGGCACTTAGAAAGAGAAAAGGTTGTGGGGCGATATCGGAGGCGGAATGGCCTCCGCAGGGTGCTGCCGGAGCATTAACGGGGGTCGCTTCTTCTAAAGGGGAGGGCCGCTGTAAACTCTGCAGCCGCTTTCCTGGCACGCACTGGGCTGAGGCATAACCTCTATCCCCTTGTACTCTAGTCCTCTCGATATAAAGGCCAGCATTCAATTAGCCTCTGCTTATTTTCCGTACCTGTTCATGACATTTTAATGATCAATGTACCTGAACCCCCAAGTCCCTTTGGACATCCACTGTTTTTAACTTTTTAAAATTTAGAAAGTACCATGTTCTATCCTTTTAGGTCCAACATCACTCCTGACCAACCTTTTTTTCCTAATGTAACTGTAAAAGATTTTCTTACATATAGTAGTTCACCATCCTCCGCCTGCTCCATGATGACATGCAGGCCGTGATCCTTACCAATGGATCCATTACAGAACGAATCCACTTCCGGACCAGGGTCAAACAGGGCTGCGTCAACGCCCCAACCCTCTTCTCAATCTTCCTCGCTGCCATGCTCCACTTCACAATCAACAAGCTCCCCGCTGGAATGGAACTAAACTGCAGAACCAGTGGGAACCTGTTCAACCTTCATCATCTCCAGGCCAGGTCCAAGACCACCCCAACCTCTGTCGTCGAGCTACAGTACGCGGACGATGCCTGCGTCTGCGCACATGTAGAGGCTGAATTCCTCTAGTCAATGTATTTACTGGGATGTACAAAAGCATGGGCCTTGGGCACAAATTGAGACAAATGGGTATGATCTGATAGCCATTACAGAGACGTGGTTGCAACATGACCAGGACTGGGAATTAAATATTCAGGGGTACTTGACAATCCAGAAGGACAGACAGAAAGGAAAATGAGGTGGGGTAGCTCTATTGATAAAGGATGGAATCACTGCAATAGTAAGAAACGATATTGGTTCAAATGATAAGGATGTTGAAACAGTTTGGGTGGAGATAAGGAACAATAAGGGGAAAAAGTCACCGGTGGGTGTAGTCTATAGGCCCCCTAACAGTAGCAACTCTGTTGGTCGGAGCATAAGCCAGGAAATAGTGGGGGCTTGTAAAAAGGGAACAGCAATAATCATGGGTGATTTTAACCTCCATATTGATTGGACAAATCAAATTCGTCAGGGTAGCCTTGAGGAGGAGTTCATAGAGTGCATAAGGGACGTGTTCCTTGAGCAGTATGTAACGGAACCAACCAGGAGGCAGACTATCTTAGATCTGGTCCTGTGTAATGAGACAGGATTAATAAACAATCTTCTAGTAAAGGATCCCCTCGGAATGAGTGATCATAGCATGATTGAATTTCAAATTCTGATGGAGGGTGAGAAAGTTGGATCTCTAACCAGCGTACTAAGCATAAATAAAGGAGGCTGTGAAGGCATGAGGGCAGAGTTGGGTAAAGTGGACGGGAAAATAGATTAAAGTGTAGGACGGTTGATGAACAGTGGTGTACAATTAAGGAGATATTTCACAACTCTCAAAAAATATATTCCAGTGAGGAGGAAAGTGTGTAAGAGAAAAGATAGCCATCCGTGGCTAACTAAAGAAATAAAGAACGGTATCCAATTAAAAGCAAGGGCTTACAAAGTGGCCAAAACTAGTGGGAGGACAGAAGACTGGGAAGCTTTTAAAAGCCAGCAAAGAACGACTAAAAAAATGATTAAGAAAGGGAAGATAGACTATGAAAGTAAACTAGCACAAAATATAAAAACAGATAGCAAGAGTTTCTATCGGTATATAAAAAGGAAAAGGGTGACTAAAGTAAATGTTGGTCCCTTAGAGGACGAGAGCGGGGAATTAGTAATGGGGAACATGGAGATGGCAGAAACTCTGAACAAAATAATTTGTATCAGTCTTTACGGTAGAGGACACTAACAATGTTCCAACAGTGGATAGTCAAGGGGCTATAGGGGGGAGGAACTTAACACAATCACAATCACTAAGGCGGTGGTACTCAGTAAGATAATGGGACGAAAGGCGAATAAATCCCCTAGACCTGTTGGCTTGCATCCTACCGTCTTAAGAGAAGTAGCGGCAGGGATAGCGGCGGCATTGGTTGTAACTTACCAAAATTCCCTGGATTCTGGGGAGGTCCCAGCAGATTGGAAAACTGCAAATGTAACGCCCCTATTTAAAAAAGGAGGCAGACAAAAAACAGGAAACTATAGACCAGTTAGCCTAACATCTGTGATTGGGAAAATGTTGGAGTCCATTATTAAAGAAGCTGTAGCAGGACATTTGCAAAAAACCAAAATTCGGTCAGGCAGAGTCAGCATGGATTTATGATGGGGAAGTCATGTTTGACAAATTTTCTGGAATTCTTTGAGGATGTAACAAACAGGGTGGATAAAGGGGAACCAGTGGATGTGGTGTATTTGGACTTCCAGGAGGCATTTGACGAGGTGCCACATAAAAGGTTACTGCACAAGATAAAAGTTCACCGGGTTGGGGGTAATATATTAGCATGGATAGAGGATTGGCTAACTAACAGGGAATAGAGAGTCGGGAAAAATGGTTCTTTCTCTGGTTGGCAACCAGAAACTAGTGGGATGCCGCAGGGATCAGTGCTGGGACCCCAACTATTTACAATCTATATTAACGACTTGGAAGAAGGGACTAAGTGTAACGTAGCGAAGTTTGCTGACGATACAAAGATGGGAGGAAAAGCAATGTGTGAGGAGGACACAAAAAATCATGCTAAGTAAGTGGGCAAAAATTTGGCAGATGGAGTATATTGTTGGAGAGTGTGAGGTCATGCACTTTGGCAGAAAAAATTCAAAGAGCAAGTTATTATTTAAATGGAGAAAGATTGCAAAGTGCTGCAGTACAGCGGGACCTGGGGGTACTTGTGCATGAAACACAAAAGGTTAGTATGGGTATACAGCAAGTGATCAGGAAGGCCAATGGTAACTTGGCCTTTATTGCAAAGGGGATGGAGTATAAAAGCAGGGAAGTCTTGCTACAGCTACACATGGTATTGCTTAGGCCACACCTGGAATACTGCGTGCAGTTTTGGTTTCCATATTTACAGAAGGGTGTACTTGCATTGGAGGCAGTTCAGAGAAGGTTCATCTGGTTGATTCCGGAGATGCCGGACACAAATAGCCTTCTGGAAATATTAGGGGACCGAGGGTCTAATGAGAAGAAGGAACGGAAGGAAATCTTATAAGTCAGGAAATTGTGTTAGGGAAATTGATGGGATTGAAGGCCGATAATTCCCTGGGGCCTGATAGTCTGCATCCCAGAGTACTTAAGGAAATGGCCCTAGAAATAGTAGATGCATTGGTGATCATTTTCCAACAGTCTGTCGGCTCTGGATCAGTTCCTATGGATTGGAGGATAGCTAATGTAACACCACTTTTTAAGAAAGGAGGGAGAGAGAAAATGGGTGATTATAGACCAGTTAGTCTGACATCAGTAGTGGGGAAAATGTTGGAATCAATTAATAAAGATGTAATAGCAGCGCATTTGGAAAGCAGTGACAGGATCGGTCCAAGTCACCATGGATTTATGAAAGGGAAATCATGCTTGACAAATCTTCTAGAATTTTTTGAGGATATAACTGGTAGAGTGGACAAGGGAGAACCAGTGGATGTAGTGTATTTGGACTTTCAAAAGGCTTTTGACAAGGTACCACACGAGAGATTGGTGTGCAAAATTAAAACATGGTATTGGGGGTAATGTACTGATGTGGATAGAGAACTGGTTGGCAGACAGGAAGCAGAGAGTTGGGATAAACGGTTCCTTTTCACAATGGCAGGCAGTGACTAGAGGGGTGCCGCAGGGCTCAGTGCTGGGACCCCAGCTATTTACAATATACATTAATGATTTAGATGAAGGAATTGAGTGTAATATCTCCCAAGTTTGCAGATGACACTAAGCTGGGTGGCGGTGTGAGCTGTGAAGAGGATGCTAAGAAGCTGCAGGTGACTTGGACAGGTTAGGTGAATGGGCAAATGCATGGCAGATGCAGTATAATGTGGATAAATGTGAGGTTATCCACTTTGGTGGCAAAAACACAAAGGCAGAATATTATCTGAATGGCAGCAGATTAGGAAAAGGGCAGCTACAACGAGACCTGGATGTCATGGTACATCAGTCATTGAAAGTTGGCATGCAGCAGGTGGTGAAGAAGGCAAATGGTATGTTGGCCTTCATAGCTAGGGGATTTGAGTATAGGAGCAGGGAGGTCTTACTGCAGTTGTACAGGGCCTTGGTGAGGCCTCACCTGGAATATTGTGTTCAGTTTTGGTCTCCTAATCCGAGGAAGGACATTCTTGCTATTGAGGGAGTGCAGCGAAGGTTCACCAGACTGATTCCCGAGCCGACATATGAGGAGAGACTGGATTGACTGGGCCTGTATTCACTGGAGTTTAGAAGGATGAGTGGAGATCTCATAGAAACATATAAAATTCTGACGGAACTGGACAGGTTAGATGCAGGAAGAATGTTCCCGATGTTGGGGAAGTCCAGAACCAGGGGACATAGTCTAAGGATAAGGGGTAAGTCATTTAGCACTGAGATGAGGAGAAACTTCTTCACTCAGAGGGTTGTTAACCTGTGGAATTTCTTATCGCAGAGAGTTGTTGATGCCAGTTCATTGGATATATTCAAGACAGAGTTAGATATGGCCCTTACGGTTAAAGGGATCAAGGGGTATGGAGAGAAAGCAGGAAAGGGGTACTGAGGGAACGATCAGCCATGATCTTATTGAATGGCGGTGCAGGCTTGAAGAGCTGAATGGCCAATCCTGCATCTATTTTCTATGTTTCTTTGTTTCTATGAGGGGGTTGAATTATGAGGAAAGATTGAGTAGGTTAGGCCTCTACTCATTGGAATTTAGAAGAATGAGAGGTGATCTTATCGAAACGTATAAGATTATGAGGGGGCTTGATATGTTGGATGCAAAGAGGATGTTTCCACTGATGGGGGAGACTAGAACTAGAGGGCATGATCTTAGAATAAGGGGCCGCCCATTTAAAACAGATAAGGAGAAATTTCTTCTCTCAGAGGGTTGTAAATCTGTGGAATTCCTTGGCTCAGAAAGCTGTGGAAGCTGGGACATTGAATAAATTTAAGACAGAAATAGACAGTTTCTTAAATGATAAGAGGACAAGGGGTTATGGGGAACGGGCAGGGAAGTGGAGCTGAGTGCATGATCAGATCAGCCATGATCTTATTGAATGGCGGAGCAGGCTCAAGGGGCCGTATGGCCTACTCCTGTTCCTATTTCTTATGTTCTTATGTTCTTACGCTAAACATCCATAAGACAAAGGTCCTCCACGGCCTGTCCTCACCGCAGAGCACTGCGCCCCTGTCATCAAGATCCACAACGCAGCCCTGGACAACGTGGACCATTTCCCATACATCGGGAGCCTCTCATCAACAAGACCAAACATTGACGACGAGATCCAACACCGCCTCCACTGCGCCAGTGCAGCCTTCGGCCGCCTGAGGAAAAGAGTGTTTGAAGACCAGGCCCTCAAATCTGCCACCAAGCTCATGGTCTGCAGGGCTGTAGTAATACCTGCCCTCCTGTATGGCTCAGAGACATGGACCATGTACAGTAGACACCTCAAGTCGCTGGAGAAATACCACCAACGATGTTTCCGCAATATCCTACAAATCCCCTGGGAGGACAGATGCACCAACATTTGCTCCCTCGACCAGGCCAACATCCCCAGCATTGAAACACTAACCACACTTGATCAGCTCCGCTGGGCAGGTCACATTGTCCGCATGCCAGACACGAGACTCCCAAAGCAAGCGCTCTACTCGGAACTCCTTCATGGCAAACGAGCCAAAGGTGGGCAGCGGAAACACTACAAGGACACCCTCAAAGCCTCCCTGATAAAGTGCAACTGACACCTGGGAGTCCCTGGCCAAAGACTGCCCTAAGTGGAGGAAGTGCATCCGGGAGGGCGCTGAGCACCTCGAGTCTCGTCGTCGAGAGCGTGCAGAAATCAAGCGCAGGCAGCGGAAAGAGCGTGCAGCAAACCAGTCCCGCCCACCCCTTCCCTCAACGACTATCTGTTCCACCTGTGACAGGGACTGTGGTTCTCGTATTGGACTGTACAGTCACCAGAGAACTCACTTTTAGAGCGGAAGCAAGTCTTCCTCGATTCCAAGGGACTGCCTATGAATGAATGAATGAGAGTTTGAAAACAAATGAAAGGGAAGAGAGTAGCGTGGCAGTCAGAACTTGTGCTTTAGGCACTACAAGTAAAGGGAAAACTAAAAGATATAAAGCAATTAAACCAGGTGAGGGAAATAAGAAACATGTGAGTAAAACATTCGAGCTGAAGGGCAGGTTGGGGTGTGTGGCCCAAATAAGCGTTCTTTATACAAACGCACGGAGTATAAGAAACAAATTGAATGAACTGCAGGCACGAATTCAAATTGAAGGGTATGATACAGTGGCCATTACTGAGACATCGCTCCAAGACAGTCAGGATTCGGAACTAAATAAGCCAGTTTATAAGGTCTACAGGACAGATAGGGGAAATGGCAGAGGGGTAACCTTAGTGATGAAATCACTTCAATGATGAGAGAGGATTTAAAGAGAGGTAAGCAGCCAGTGGAGACCTTCTGAGATGAATGAAGAAATCGGAAATTATCTAAGACTGTAGAGCAAGTTGTGTATAGGTCCCTTGGTAGCAGCTGTGAAGTGCTAGATTGTATAAATGCAGAGATTAGACAAGCGTGTAGCAAAGGCAGAGTGGTTTTAATGGAGGATTTTAATTTTCATAGATTGGGATAAGCTCAGCACCTGTCAGAAAGATACTGAATTTCTTGACTGTTTCCTGGATAGTTTTCTACAACAATATGTCCTAGAGGCAACAAGGGGGCAAGCCATATTAGATTTAGTAATGAGTAATGAGCCAGATTTAGATAACAGCCTAACTGTGCGTGAACATTTATCTAGTAGCGATCATAACATGATTGAGTTCAACGTAGCATTCGAAAGGGAGAAACAAGAAACAGCTTCTAAGATTCTAGATTTGGGTAAGACTAACTTCAACAAGATGAGACAGAGACTGTTCACAGTAAACTGGGCAAATCTGCTAATGGATAAAATGACAGAAGATCGGTTTAAAAAAAGAATTTATACCCCTGAGGGCAAGAGCTCGACTTGCCAAAAAACAGCCATGGAAAACTTAAGAGTTAAAGGGCAGCATCAAACTAAAGGGAATGCATACAAACATGCAAATAATAGACCGATCCTGGCAAATGGGAAAGAGACAAAGAACAACAAAGGGTCACAAAACAGATAGTAAAAGCTATACAAAGGGAGTATGAACAGAAACTTGCAAGGGATATCAAAACCAATACAAACATCTTTTACAGTTACATTAGGAAAAAGAAGGTGGTCAGGAGCGATGTTGGCCCCTTAAGCACTGAACGTGGTGATATTGTCAATGACAAGGGGGAAATGGCAGACATGTTATATTTACAGTAAAAGAGGAGGATGGCATGCCGGAAATCCCAAAGAAACTAACACTGAGTTGGGGACAGGGACTCAATAAAATTAACATAAGTAAATTAACAGTAATAAAGAAAATAATGGCACTAAAGAGCGATAAATCCCCAGGACCAGATGTGTTCCATCTCAGGGTTTAAAGGAAGTAGGTGAGCACACTGCAGATGCCCCAACTATAATCTTCCAAAGTTCTCTCGATTCAGGAACCGTCCCTTTAGATTGTAAAATTGTACGTATCACTCCACTATTTAAGGATGGTAAGAGGGTGAAATGAGGGAACTATAGACCAGTTAGGCTAAAATCTGGTGTTGGGAAATTGCTGGAGTCTATAATTAAGGATAGGGTGACTGAACATCTCGAAAATGTTCAGTTGATCAGAGAGAGCCAGCACGGATTTGTGAAAAGGTAGGTCATGTCAGACAAATATGATTGAATGTTTTGAAGAGGTGACTAAAGTAGTGGACAGGGGAATGTCTACGGATGTTATTTATATGGACTTCCAGAAGGCATTTCATAAAGTCCCTCATAAGAGACTGTTAGCTTAACTTCAAGCTCATGGAATTGAAGGCAAATTATTGACCTGGTTAGGAATCTGGCTGATCAGCAGTAGGGATAAGGGGCAGGTACTCTAATTGTCAGGGTGTGACTACTGGTGTTAGGGCCTCAACTATTCACCGTATTTATTAACAACTTAGATGATGGCATAGAATATATCCACATTTGCCGATGACACAATGATCGGCGGCATTATAGTGATATCGATAGATTAAGTGAATGGGCAAAACTGACAAATGGATTTCAATGTAAGAAAATATGAAGTAATCAAATTTGGACCTAAAAGGATAGAGCAGGATAAAGGTAAAAAGCTAAAAACAGTGGAGATCCAAAGCGACTTGGGGGTCCAGGTACATAGATCATTAAAATGTCAAGAACAGGTACAGAAAATAATCAAAAATGCTGGTCTTTATATCTAGAGGACCAGAGTGCAAGGGGGTAGAAGTTATGCCTCAGCTGAACAAAACCCTGGTTAGACCACATCTGGTGTACTATGAGCAGTTCTGGGCAGCACACCTTAGAAAGGATATATGGGCCTTGCAGGGTGTGCAGCGTAGGTTTACCAGAATGATACCCGGACTCCAAGATGTAAGGGTTACACATTTCATGATCAAGGCACAGCAAGAGGCCATGGACTAAAATGGTTTAAAATGGGAGAAAGAGCGCCAGCCTGGGACAGATGGTGACTCATAACTGATTCATGCAATCTCTGCAGTCAGGAGCGAGACCCGATTAACATTGAGACAAAGGGGTTTTGATCCAATCAAGCAGAGAAGCCCATGGATTAATTGGCCGGAGGGGAAAACCAGTTCCCTATGGAGATTACAAGTCTGCGAAAACTCAGGACAACAAAGGATCCCACAAGGCATGCATTTTTGGATAACGGGACACTATCTTTTGCCCTGTCGACTCCATGCACCGAAGAAGGTGTGAATTGTGGCCATCCAAACAGATCCAGATCCATCATCACAGCCATCGAGACACATTAACTGAAAGCAGCCCAGTAGGAGATGTGTATAATCAAATGGATGTATCTGTTAGAGCTGAGAACAAGAGCTCGGAAAAGAAACAACAGCTCAGGGGAACAGGTCGAAGAAACACCTCAGGACAGCAGGTCAAAGGAACAGCGGCCATGAAGCAGGCAGCTGGGACCCAACATCTTCCCTTGCTCCACGAGCCTACAATCGACAACAGCAGCAACTGGCTGGATGGGTGATTGTATGTCTTCCATCAATCTCTAAGTCTTGTTCTGTAATTTTTAGTTACTTTTGTGTAATAAACTAACAGTTGGGTTTAAGCCTAAACATTGCGTTACGTGGAGTCCTTCCTGTAATTACTGAGTCTATGAATCAAAGTAGAGTGGGAAAAAGGACACCCTACAAAGGGTTAAGTTACAGGGAGAGATTACACAAACTAGGGTTGTATTTCCTAGAATTTAGAAGGTTAAGGTGACCTGATCAAAGTTTTCAGGTTATTAAGGGGAACAGACAGGGTAGATAGAGAGAAACTATATCCACTAGTTGGGGAGCCTAGGACGAGGGGGCAGAGTCTAAAATTAGAGGCAGACCTTTCAGGAGTGAAATTAAACATTTCTACACACAAAGGGTGGTAGAAGTTTGGAACTCTCTTCCGCAAACAGCAAATACCAAAGATGTTAAGGGATATGGGCCAAAGGCAGGTATAATGAGTTAGGTCGCAAATCAGCCATGATCTCATTGAATGATGGAGCAGGCTCAAGGGGCTGAATGGCCTTCTCCTATTCCTATGTTCCTATGGATTACTAGTCCAGTAAGATAACCACTATGCTACCATTCTCAATAAAGAATTAGCATGACTTCCTTGTTTTTGTATTGAACACCCCTATTTACAAAGCCAAGTGGCCCATATGCTTTCTTAACCATCTTATCAACTTGCCCTGCCACCTTCAAAGTTTTGTTAATTTTGCACCACCAAGTCTGTCTGCTCTTACATCCCCCTCAATATCGCAGCATTAGATTATACCGCATCTCCGTGTTGTTTCTCCCAAAGTGCATCACTTCACACTTATCCACATTAAATTGCATCTGCCATGTGTCTGCCATTTCACCAGTCTGTCGATGTCTTCCTGAAGTTTGCTGCTATCCTGCTCACTATTTACTGCGTTGCCCAGTTTATTGCACTCCCTATACCCAAGTCGGGGTCGTTTGTATATAACAAGATAATCAGTGCTCCTAATACCAACCCTGAGGGACCCCACTGCATTCCTCTCTCCAGTCAGAAAGACATTCATTCACCATTACTCTCGGCCCTTTCAAGAACCTTTTTGCTGAAAACCCCACCCAGTGTACCACCAGGTATCTCGGCGGCCCTTTGGATGGCACTTGGTGGCACTTCACTAATTTTGGCCCCAAGGAATCTTTATGCTCAGATGAACAGGCAGATGGGCCTTCATTTAATGTCTGATTGAAAGATATGTCTGACAATGCAGCAATCCTTCAGTTCCATGCTGAAGTGCCAGCCTAGATTATGTGCTCAAGTACCGGGGTTAAAAATGAATAAAACTAACATTTTAAACACACACCTGAGGTACTGACCAGTTCGGATGACTTTTCACCTCTATCATTACTGCCAGTTCCACAATTCTGTGGTTCAAATGTAATTCATTGATTTTGAAGCACTTTGAGGATCTGCAAGGTGCAAATGAAACTATTTTTTATCTTTTGCTGCTAATAACATGACCTGGCCCGAGACCATCGGCAGTTACAAGAATCCCCAGCTCACAAATGTTACCACATTGATGTGTTGTGTATGACATAACTACCGTGTGTGGGGATGGTGCTAAATAATTCAATCGGTGTCTCAGTGAAGCCCATACCCCCCCATCCCACTTCCACGGGAAGTAGCTGCCAGGATCTGACTGCTCGGTTTATTCTGCTACGACGACACAAATAGTAACGGATGGAATCAGCTGGGGGAAATGAGGTCAGTGCCCTCTGCCAAGGGTAATGCCAACCCACACTCAGGAACCGAGAGAGTTCAATGGTGTTCATTCAATCCGTCCTATAAAGTGCTTCTGCTCTCTTCTCCCTCTATCCCCAAATGTAAGTAATGCAAGCTTAGCTTCCGCCTCTCATATCACAATCTTCCAATCCTTCAGATCAGAAGGTCTTTTAAAGCTAGATTTTCCACCTAAAACCTGCCTTCAGCTCCATGCCCGAGATATCAGCAAGTGTATGCATTCCCTCCATACACACGGTCAGTAAATGCACAGTGTGCACCTCCCCTTGAACACAAGGTGTCACCGGCTCCATCTGCAGTCTCAGTGGCTCAGTGAGGAAAGGCACTTTGTAACTCATTGACACAGACCCAGGAAGGGCCTGAATCTCAGCTCTGCTGGATGCAGTAGGCAGCAGCAACTTTGGGTTGAAAAAACTTTGGGCTCGATGCACAGCCGCATAATTTAGGGGGAGCATCAGTCCCCACCACTGCTCACTGTGCTCACCTTGCCGGAGGGGTATGTGGGTGTGGAGGCCAGGTGAGGAAAGGTGCCAACACTTACTGGGCACCACAGACTGTGAAATCAATCCAAATTCAATGGGCAAACCGGGCAAAGGAAATGAAGGGGAGAGGGGGGGAAATATAATTTCCAATTGGTTAACAAGGGAAATTAGGGATAGTGTTAAATCCAAGGAAGAGGCATATAAATTGGCCAGAAAAAGCAGCAAACCTGAGGACTGGGAGAAATTTAGAATACTTTGGTTCCGTCTTCATGAAGAAAGACACAAATAACCTTCCAGAAATACTAGGGAACCGAGGGTCTAGTGAGAAGGAAGAACTGAAGGAAATCCTTATTAGGTGGGAAATTATGTTAGGGAAATTGATGGGATTGAAGGCCGATAAATCCCTGGGGCCCAATAGTCTGAATCTCAAAGTACTTAAGGAGGTAGCCCAAGAAATAGTGGATGCATTGGTGATCATTTTCCAACAGTCTATCGACTGTGGATCAGTTTCTATGGACTGGAGGGTAGCTAATGTAATACCACTTTTTAAAAAAGGAGGAAGAGAGTAAACGGGGAATTATAGATGGGTTAGCCTGACAACATTAGTGGGGAAAATGTTGGAATCAATTATTAAGGATGAAATAGCAGCGCATTTGGAAAGCAGTGACAGGATCGGTCCAAGTCAGCAAGGATTTATGAAAGGGAAATCATGCTTGACAAATCTTCTAGAATTTTTTGAGGATGTAACTAGTAGAGTGGGACAAGGGAGAACCAGTGGATGTGGTGTATTTGGACTTTCAAAAAGCTTTTGTCAAAGTACCACGCAAGAGATTGTTGCGCAAAATTAAAGCACATGGTATTGGGGGTAATGTATTGATGTGGATAGAGAACTGGTTGGCAGACAGGAAGCAGAGAGTCAGGATAAATGGGTCCTTTTCAGAATGCAGGCAGTGACTAGTGGGGTGCCGCAGGGCTCAGTGCTGGGACCCCAGCTCTTTACAATATACATCAATGATTTAGATGAAGGAATTGAGTGTAATATCTCCAAGTTTGCAGATGACACTAAGCTGGGTGGCGGTGTGAGCTGTGAGGAGGATGCTAAGAGGCGGCAGAGTGACTTAGGTGAGTGGACAAATGCATGGCAGATGCAGTATAATGTGGATAAATGTGAGGTTATCCACTTCGGTGGCAAAAATGTGAAGGCAGAATATTATCTGAATGGCGGCAGATTAGGAAAAGGGGAGGTGCAATGAGACCTGGGTGTCATAGAAACATAGAAAATAGGTGCAGGAGTAGGCCATTCGGTCCTTCAAGCCTGCACCACCATTCAATAAGATCATGGCTGATCATTCCCTCAGTATCCCTTTCCTGCTTTCTCTCCATACCCCTTGATCCCTTTAGCTGTAAGGGCCATATCTAACTCCCTCTTGAATATATCCAATGAACTGGCATCAACAACTCTCTGCGGTAGGGAATTCCACAGGTTAACAACTCTCTGAGTGAAGAAGTTTCTCCTCATCTCAGTCCTAAATGGCCTACCCCTTAACTTAAGACTGTGTCCCCTGGTTCTGGACTTTTCCATCATCAGGAACATTCTTCCCGCATCTAACCTGTCCAGTCCCGTCAGAATCTTATAAGTTTCTATGAGATCCCCTCTCATCCTTCTAAACTCCAGTGTATAAAGGCCCAGTTGATCCAGTCTCACCTCATATGTCAGTCCTGCCATCCCGGGAATCAGTCTGGTGAACCTTCGCAGCACTCCCTCAATAGCAAGAACGTCATGGTACACCAGTCATTGAAAGTTGGCATGCTGGTACAGCAGGCGGTGAAGAAGGCAAATGGCATGTTGGCCTTCATAGCTAGGGGATTTGAGTATAGGAGCATGGAGGTCTTACTGCAGTTGTACAGGGCCTTAGTGAGGCTCACCTGGAATATTGTGTTCAGTTTTGGTCTCCTAATCTGAGGAAGGACATTCTTGCTATTGAGGGAGTGTAGCGAAGGTTCACCAGACTGATTCCCGGGATGGCTGGACTGACATATGAGGAGAGATTGGACCGACTGGGCCTGTATTCACTGGAGTTTAGAAGAATGCGAGGGGATCTCATAGAAACATATAAAATTCTGACGGAACTGGACAGGTTAGATGCAGGAAGGATGTTCCCGATGTTGCGGAAGTCCAGAACCAGGGGTCACAGTCTAGGATAAGGGGTAAGCCATTTAGGACTGAGATGAGGAGGAACTTCTTCACTCAGAGAGTTGTGAACCTGTGGAATTCCCTACCGCAGAGAGTTGTTGATGCCAGTTCGTTCGATATATTCAAGAGGGAGTTAGATATGGTCCTTATGGCTAAAGGGATCAAGGGGTATGGAGAGAAAGCAGGAAAGGGGTACTGAGGTGAATGATCAGACTTGATCTTATTGAATGATGGTGAAGGCTCGAATGGCCTACTCCTGTACCTATTATCTATGTTTCTATGTTTATTGTTGCTATTAGCAACCCAGAGATACATCTCCTGTGGATTATATTCATCAAGCGAGGTGATACTGCAAGGTATGTCAGTCAGTGTATTAAACGTCCCGATATACTTCTCCTGTGGCTGCCGGTGTTTTCGCCCGGCGATACTGCAGGGGGGTGGAACACATGTTTGCATGCGGGGCGATGCGCACGGCGATGACATCATGATCTCTGGGCGAAGGAGATCGGGGCGCAATGCCATACTGTCGCTGCAAACCTCTCGCCGAATACGGTGGGAGTCGATGTTAGCGCTGTGCCCGGTCGGAACCACGTTAGCGACCCGTTATCTCCCCGGAGGCGATTACGGGAGGCGCTAAATAGGCCAATCGCTAGGCCTAAGGATCTAAATGGTGTAGAGAAGCAAAGGGATCGAGGAAGATAATTCACAAATCATTAAAAGTGGCGACACAGTATCGACAAGGCCATAAAAAGCAAACCAAGCATTCGGGTTTATTTCTGGAGGGATAGAATTGAAAAGTAGGGAAGTTATGCTCAAAGTGGTTCGACCACACTTGGAGTACTGCGTGCAGTTCTGGTCGCCATATTATATAAAGGATATAGAGGCACTGCAGAGGGTGCAGAGAAGATTTACAAAAATGATACCAGAAATGCGAGGGTATACATATCAGGAAAGGATGAACAGGCTGGGCCGCTTCTCTTGAAAACAGAAGGCTGAGGGGTGACCTAATAGAGGTCTTTAAAATGATGAAAGGTTTTGATAGAGTGGATACAGAGAGAATGTTTCCACTTGTGGGGAAGAGCATAACTAGAGGCCATCAATATAAGATCACCACCAAGAAATCCAATCGGGAATTCAGAAAAACATTCTTTACCCAGAGAGTGCTGAGAATGTGGAACTCGCTGCCACAGGGAGTGGTTGAAGCAAATAGTATCGATGCATTTAAGGGGCAGTGAGGGAGAAGGGAATAGAGGATTATGCGGATAGATTCAGATGAGGAAAGACGGGAGGAGGCTCGAGTGGAGCATAAATGCTGCTGTAGGTGGGTTGGGCCGAATGGCCTGTTTTGTGCCGTATATTCTATGAGATGTGCTACTATGGGGTAATATTTTTATCGTGAAATTATAAATCATAACATATAATTCACAATAAAAAATGTAAACCACACATTAAGGCGAAAATTCCTTCTTCACCCCAAGACTTGCTGCCATCTAATTGCAGAGCGCTTTAGAGAGACACCCTACACCATCTGACAGCTGCCACATGATGTACGGTCCATCAGGCAGCCCGTCATCGGCACTCAATCCTTTCAGCCCTTTCCCCAGGAACATCACAGGAAACAGGACCACCTATCCAGCACTAATTACCATCATCACTTTATCGACATCAAAAACAAACGATGGAAACATGATCCAACCAACAGCACTAACAAATATTAAACTCTTCACCCGGGTGCTTTGTTTTCACATTGGAGTCCATTTAATACACTTTGACTTGATAGTATCTTTCTTGCAATGCAACATTTATTTAAGCAGTTTTCCCCCTTAGTATGACAAAATTCCACTGCCCAACGGAGTGACTGTAATAGTTACACCTTAGTTAGCTGGAGGAGCACAGTGATGTTGGCTATCTATAAGTGTTCTTGCCCACTCTGATGCTTGTACGGTGCAACCCGAGGGGCAGCAGCATGTGAGATGGATGGCTGCTGGGATTTTGAAGCGAGCAGTTCAGAGGTCCTGGGGCACCGTTGAGAGGCTGTGGGCCGTAATGGACCCACCTCAGGCTGCACTATCACATCATGGGCTTCAGCAGTCTGGGCCACAGGGCTTAAACTGCAAGGGCAATGGCGGAGCGGCTGGGGAGGGAGCAGGAATGTTGCCATTCGGAGAGGAGCCTGCAGGTTCCTACTCCGTGATTCCCACCCCATTACCTTGGTGCATCTGTTCAGCTCAACTGAATGGCTGGAGTACAGATCTACGGGCAGCTGAGGCACTCTGCAGGCACCTTTGAACTGAGGAGCTCAGAGCCACAGTGGCATCTGTCTGAGCTCCCTTCGCAGCACGCTGCCTGCTGTTCCAGGGAGGCTGAGGCCTCAGTCATCGGATGCTGCACCATGTTGGGCTCCACAGGTCACTGGATGGAATTGACCAGCCTGTCTACGCTCTCCAGCAGGGGTTCCAGGCTCAGCATAAAACCACGGACCCAGCAGGAGGCAGACTCTCCATCCCCCGAGTCACCACCTGTCAGCTTTCTTGCCAGATGTCCATTGGACCAGGGATTTGGTTTGTCTGAAACATGGCCCTGAGAGGTCCTCACGTGAATTCTCTACTGTAGGCCAGTGTGAGACCTTGCCACTCCCGGCAAGGTGGCATCTGTGGTATCCTTTCCCTCTAGTGCCTGGTGTGTCCCATTGTGAGGTTCCGTGTTGTAACCGAGCCTATAGGTTACACAGGTGCCAGTCTCTGAGCTGGTGCCTGCGACAGTGATAGCGATTGACCCAGTACATTCTTCCTCGCTCTCCTCTTTCTCTGGGGGATGAAAAGGCTCTTCCTCCTCTTCCCGTTCCTCCAGGGATGAGGTGGATCTTGCTCCTGGGATCCTGCGATGATGAGGCTCGAAGGGTTAGGGTGCAGTGTGCATGACCACGATAGGAGGATGTGTGTGATGAGGCCACATGGAACTTGTCAGTGAGGATAGATTTGGGGGATTAGGGATCAGGAACAGTTGTGGATATGTGAGGTAGCTGGAGTGGCCATGTACCTTGAGCCGATATGTCCCGGCTCTGCCTGTGACTACGGAATCTGCCACTCCCCACCCAATTACCGCCAGCATTGCCTCCTCAAGGGGAATGATCTCATGGAGCCGGTCAAGGCATGCTGCCACCTGTTATGTATTGGCAGGTGTGTCTGTGTATGTGCAATGTCTCACATGGTTGTGAGCTGTGTCTGCGATGTGAGCAGCACCTGTGATTAAAAGGAGCGGTGAGCGGCCCTTGGTGCAATGTGGTGATGTACCACTCCCGGGGGCAGTGTGATGATGTACCACTCCCGGGAGCAGCACGGTGATGTACCACTCCCGGGAGCAGTGTGGTGATGTACCACTCCCGGGAGCAGTGTGGTGATGTACCACTCCCAGGAGCAGCACGGTGATGTACCACTCCTGGGAGCAGCACGGTGATGTACCACTCCCGGGAGCAGTGTGGTGATGTACCACTCCCGGGAGCAGTGTGGTGATGTACCACTCCCGGGAGCAGTGTGGTGATGTACCACTCCCAGGAGCAGCGTAGTGATGTACCACTCCCGGGAGCAGTGTGGTGATGTACCACTCCCGGGAGCAGTGTGGTGATGTACCACTCCCAGGAGCAGCGTAGTGATGTACCACTCCTGGGAGCAGTGTGGTGATGTACCACTCCCGGGAGCAGTGTGGTGATGTACCACTCCCAGGAGCAGCGTAGTGATGTACCACTCCTGGGAGCAGTGTGGTGATGTACCACTCCCGGGAGCAGCACGGTGATGTACCACTCCCAGGAGCAGCGTAGTGATGTACCACTCCCGGGAGCAGTGTGGTGATGTACCACTCCCGGGAGCAGTGTGATGATGTACCACTCCCGGGAGCAATGTGATGATGTACCACTCCCGGGAGCAATGTGGTGATGTACCACTCCCGGGAGCAATGTGATGATATACCACTCCCGGGAGCAGTGTGATGATGTACCACTCCCGGGAGCAATGTGGCGATGTACCATTCCCGGGGGCAATGTGGTGATGTACCACTCCCGGGGGCATTGTGGCGATGTACCATTCCCGGGGGCAATGTGGTGATGTACCACTCCCGGGGGCATTGTGGCGATGTACCATTCCCGGGGGCAATGTGGTGATGTACCACTCCCGGGGGCAATGCGAGCTGGTGCAGGAGGACAATGGCAGAGAAGAGGGCGACTGGAATGGATGTCACCATAATCCAGGTTGGTGATTGGAGCGTGGGCAGGTACAGCAGGAGTGGCGAGGTCGGGGCGAAGGAGTGGCGAGAGATTGTGGAGTGACATGATTGGGGCCCAGGAGAGGCGAGAGTTTGGGGCCCAGAAGAGGCGAGGGCCCAGGGGCAGCATGGGCCAGCCCACACTGCGATATGTGTGCGCACTAGGTCCGTGCAGCAGAGCTGGTCTCCAGTTAGTCTTGGTTAGTCCTTGCCACTGGACCAAGACCTAGCTCTGTCAAGCCCGTGTGGTGGCTGGTGTGCAATGGCCACCACACGCTAATAAAATCCACGCACAGGCATCTTCCACCCTCCAGCATGTAGTTCGGGACCTGGAACTCATCCCTTTTTGGCGTGGAAGCAAGTCATTCTTGATACGAGGGGCCGCCTAAGAAGAAGCACCTGTGAAGGAATGAAAAGTATGGCGTGTGTGAATGTCAGTGGCCTCAGGTGTGGTGCCAGAGGACTGGAGGACTGCTAAGGAGGTACCTTTGTTTAAGAAGGGAGAAAGGGATAGACCGAGTAATTACAGACCAGTCAGTCTAACCTCAGTGGTGGGAAAATTATTGGAAAAAATCCTGAAGGACAGGATAAATCTACATTTAGAAAGACATGGATTAATCAGGGACAGTCAGCATGGATTTGTTAAGGGAAGGTCGTGTCTGACTAACTTGATTGAATTTTTTGAGGAGGTAACCAGGTGGGTCGATGAGGGCAGTGTGTATGATGTAGTGTATATGGATTTTAGCAAAGCATTTGATAAGTTCCCACATGGCAGACTGGTCACAAAAGTAAAAGCCCATGGAATCCAGGGCAAAGTGGCAAGTTGGATCCACAATTGGCTCAGAGGCAGAAAGCAAAGGGTAATGGTTGATGGGTGTTTTTGTGACTGGAAGGATGTTTCCAGTGGGGTTCCGCAGGACTCAGTACTAGGTCCCTTGCTTTTTGTGGTATATATCAATGAACTAGACTTGAATGTTGGGGGTAGGATTAAGAAGTTTGCAGATGATACTAAAATAGGCTGAGTGGTTGATAATGAAGAAGAAAGCTGTGGACTGGTCGGCTGGGCAGAACAGTGTCAAATGGAATTCAATCCAGGGAAGTGTGAGGTAATGCATTTGGGGAGGTCTAACAAGGCAACGGAATACACATTAAATGGCAGGACACTAAGAAGTGTAGAGGAACAAAGGGATCTTGGAGTGCATATCCACAGATCACTGAAGGTAGCAGGTCAGGTAGATAAGGTGGTTAAGAAGGCATACGGAATGCTTGCCTTTATTAGCCGATGCATAGAATATCAGAGCAGGGGGGTTATGCTTGAACTGTATAAAACACTAGTTAGGCCACAGCTGGAGTACTGCGTGCAGTTCTGGTCACCGCATTACAGGAAGAGTGTGATTGCACTGGAGAGGGTACAGAGGAGATTTACGAGGATGTTGCCGGGATTGGAGAATCTAAGCTATGAGGATAGATTGGATAGACTGGATTTGTTTTCATTGGAACAGAGGAGGCTGAGGGGAGACCTCATTGAAGTGTATAAAATTATGAGTGGCCTGGATAGAGTGGATAGAAAGGGCCTATTTCCCTTAGCAGAGGAGTCAACAATCATGGGGCATAAATTAAAATCAATTAGTAGAAGGTCTAGAGGGGATTTTAGGGGAAATGTCTTCACCCAGAGGGTGGTGGGGGTCTGGAACTCACTGCCTGAAAGAGCAGTAGAGGCAGAAACCCTCACCACATTTAAAAAATACTTGGATGTGCACCTGAAGTGCCGTAACCTGCAGGGTAACGGACCAAGAGCTGGAAAGTGGGATTAGGCTGGATAGCCTCTTGTTGGCCGGCACGGACACGATGGGGCGAAATGGCCTCCTTCCGTGCTGTAAACTTCTATGCTTCTATGATTCTATGATGGTTATGTGGTGGATAAAGTGTGTTGAGGTTGTGATGCTGGTGGTGATGTTGAGGGGTGCAGTTATTGAGAAGTGCCTTTATGAGATGGGGTCTTACCATGACCACACATGTCAAATCGTTAATTTTTTTACGCCACTGGAGCCAGGTCCTGGGGCCAGGGCTCCTGGCTGTGACCTCCTTGGCGAGCTCCTCCCATATCTGCTGAATTTGTTGACTCTATGACCTCCTTCCCCCCTACGGGTACAGGACATCCCTGCTCTGCTGTACCTCCTCCACCAGGACCTCCAGTGGGGCCTCTCTGTGAGCCCTCTCCCTCGGTCCCTGAGCCAGCCCGATACGTGCTAGCCCACTCCACAGTTTCAGTGGAGGTGCGTGTGTAGAGACGACTCATACCGCTCCTGGAAATTTGCTACAAAGCCGCACTTGAGTGCTAAATGTGCAGGCCTCCTGTTTATCATCTCAAGACACATTTAAATCATGGTAGTCACTGATTAGCCCCAAAATTGCAGCCTTAAACCAGACTTTTAAACAGGCACAGCATCCACTTAGTGCCTGTTTTCACCCTTTCCCCAAAATAATCCTGTTTCTTCAGGATTAAAAGCTTGGCAAAGGTAAAGATACAACTACAACAACTTGCACTTATATAAGAAAATAAGAAATAGGAGCAGGAGTCGGCCATTCAGCCCCTCGAACCTGCTCTGCCATTCAATAAGATCATGGCTGATCATCGACCTCAGCTCCACTTCCCTGCCCGCTCCCCATATCCCCTTATTGCCTTTAGTGTCTTTATAGCATCCTTAACATAGTAAACCATCCCAAGGCACTTCACAGGAGTGTTATAAAACAACATTTGACACTGAGTCACATAAGGAGAAATTAGGGCAGATGAGCAAAAGCTTGGTCAATGGAGGTAGGTTTTAAAGAGCATCTTAAAGGAGGAAAGAGAGGCAGAGAGGTTTGGGAGGGAGTTCCAGAGCTTGGGGCCTAAGCAGCTGAAGGCACGGCCACCAATGGTTGAGCGATTATAATCAGGGATGCTCAAGAGGGCAGAGTTATGGGAGTGCAGACATCTCGCGGGGTTGTGAGGCTGGAGGAGATTACAGAGATAGGGAGGGGCGAGGTCATGGAGGGATTTGTAAACAAGGATGAGAATTTTGAAATTGAGGCGTTGCTTAACTGGGAGCCAATGTAGGTCAGTGAGCACAGGGGTGATGGGTGAATGGGGCTTTGTGAAAGGTAGGACACAGGCAGGCAAGTTTATGTAGGGTAGAATGTGGGAGGCCAGCCAGGAGAACATTGGAATAGTCAAGTCTCGAGGTAACAAAGGCAAAGATGAGGGCTTCAGCAGCGGATGAGCTGAGGCAAGGGTGGAGACGGGCGATGTTACGGAGATGGAAACAGGCGGTTTTAGTTATGGCGCAAATATGTGGCCGGAGGCTCATTTCAGGGTCAAGAATGACATCAAGATTGGGAACAGTCTGGTTCAGCCTCAGACAGATGTTAGAGACAGGGATGAAGTCGGTGACTAGGGAACGCAGTTTGTAGCGGAGACCAAAGATAATGGTCATTATTCTTCAAAAAATGGCAGCAGGCTTCAATACATTGACTCCGTTACTCTGCTAGGGAATCTTTCCCAGCACTTGCACACAATCTCCCTGACAGATACATTTATCAGTTGTGCTTCCTGGGACAGAGTTCTGTACACGCACATTCTTACTGCATTTAAACCGAGGGAATAAAATAGCAACCTATGCATTTTTGTGCCATTTCTTGTTGGCAAAACAATTGTTCTGTTTTGACATTGATTTCATGCAACAACAAAAAAGTCGCAAAACTAAATTGACATTTCTGGCCAGAGGCCAAACTGCTGCTAATTTAGAAATTCTAGCTGTATAGCTGGAACTATGGGCTTGGTGCAATGGGACAGACTTGTGCCTCTGGGACCCGAGTTGATATCTAGCTCAGGCTGTCAATATTAGCATCTTTTCCTTCTGCTGGCTATGAGGGCTCTGTGTGAAATGTGTTTGGGCAGTTTTACAAGAGTTCCCGGTGGGTATGGTCATACACACAAACTGTACTTATTTCAGTCCTCATGGGCCCTGTAATAGAATACGAACATAAGAAATAGGAGCAGGAGGAGGCCATTTGGCCCCTCGAGTCTGCTCCACCATTCAATGAGATCACGGCTGATCTTCGACCTCAACTCCACTTTCCTGCACTGTCCTCATATCCCTTGATTCCCTTAACATTCAAAAATCTATCGATCTCTGTCTTGAATATACTCAACGACTGAGCCTCCACAGCCCTCTGGGGTAGAGAATTCCAAAGATTCACAACCCTTTCAGTAAAGAAGTTTCTCCTCGTCTCAGTCCTAAGTAGCCAACCCCTGATTCTGAGACTGTGACCCCTCGTCCCATGTGCCCCAGCCCGGGGGAAACATCCTCCCTGCATCTACCCTGTCCAGCCTGTAAGAATTGTATATGTTTCAATGAGATCATCTCTCATTGGTCTACATTCTAGGGAATATAATCTCCTCAATCTCTCCTCATAGGACAATCCCTCCCATCTGAGGAATCAGTTGGTGGACCTTTGTTGCACTCCAGCGAAGACCATTATATCCCTCCTTAGGTAAGGAGACCAAAAGTGTATGCGGTTCTCCAGGAATGGTCTCACCAAGACCCTATATAATTGCAGTAAGACTTTTTGGGGGAGAAATTGGCTCTTGTCCCAGTTGAGAGCAGTAACCTCTCTGGCTCTGGATATTCTGTGCCCAGCACAGAAGTCCTGCCCGGAAGATAAATTGGGATGACTGCCCCTTTTGGGGTGGGATTGGTGCACTACCCGGGCATGTCGCAGGGTGCTACATGGCCTCTCCGTGTAGCTCTGCCGCTTTTCAATACCCCTCCGCTTCCGTTAATGGGAGGGACGCTGCGAGCTCTGCAGGCCCTTTGATGGACACCAGGGACCAGGGTTGCAGTGTCTGCAGCCCGGCACTAAGGCGGAGTGCTCGGCTGTACAATTGCGGCCCGGACCCCACGACATCGACGCACAGCAGCATGACCAGTATGTCGGAAAAAACCCAAAATGGTAGCAAAGCGCACCTCCCCTTTAACCTTCGCCCCGCGATGGATGTGCGGTCTGGTTCGCGACCCGTGAAGCTGGCGCGGGTACTCATGGCAGCCGCGAAAACTTACTTTGCAGAAAACAATGAAATGAGATGTTTTAAATATCACAATGAGAGGGGTTCACATTGCGGCTACACCTAGCCTTCCTCTGGCAGCTGGCAGGCCCAGGATGGTAACAGGTCAGAGGGAATGGTCAGAACTGTATGAAGTACCACAGTGGTGTATTGAACTGTGTTGTAGCTCAAGTATAACGCAGCCTGGGGGCAGGGAATTAGGATTGGGAAAAGGAAAAGAGAACATGAAGGAGGAGGGGGAGGAGGGACACCGAGATGGGGAGAAAGGACTGGGAAGGGGAATGACAGGAAGCGGATCCCAAGGGGAAGGTATGAGGAGAGAAAGCTGAGGAGAATGGAGACGGGAGAGGAAGAAGCAGGCGAGCACTGCAATCGTCACTGCATCAAACTGAGGCATTGATCTGTGGCACTGTCACTGAGCTGTGGTACAGTGAGCGAACATCAAGCTGAGGGCGCACTGTGAGGGAGCACCGAGGGGAAACAGGGAATGCGAGGAGAAAGAGTTGATAAAATCAGTGAGCGAGTCATCATCACTGGGGCTCCTCCCTCCCAGCCCCCATCTCTCACAGTTGGCACCCAGGCAGTAGAGGAACTCGCAACCTCTGCGTCCAATAATGTTCCAATAGTCGGCTAACCAGAAAGATGTTGATGGAGGAGAAGGGGGAGGGAGAAAGCAGGGTGATGTGGGCAAAGCTTCCTACACATCACTGCGACTTTCGAGAGCCGGGACTACATAACACAGCACCACAGCACAGATTGATAACCCTAAAGCTGCATCTCCAAATAGCTGCTCTCAGATCCTCAAATAAATTATTTTTTTGCGATTAAAACAGCATTTCTGGAAACATTCACAGCAGGATAGCAGGCTTAATAGCAGGATATCAGACCTCGAATGTAAGTGCACCAGCATTAATGCTCCATACAATACAAAGCAACCCTCTATCTTTAAAAACCACATTACTTCCAACAGAGGGTGTATGAATTTTTGGGAGGGAAGGTGTATTTACATTTGAAGGAATTGGAAATCGATCCTTGGGCCCATCAGCCCCTTATCCCTGCCTCTGTGTCAGATACAAACAGCTGGAACATCAGATGGTTACTCAAGGAATGCTGTAACAGCAATTTCAGTCCGTGCAAATGTATACCAGATATCTTCTCAGCTAATGCGCATCAATGTTTCACTGGGTACTGTTATTAAATAACAATCCTGGCACAGTTCATAGCATATCCCTGCCTCATCATGGTGCCTAATGCCTCTTAGGACCAATTTGATCTCCTGGACTAGTTTTAATTTCCTAAGGGAATCAGAGATGAATTTTCCAGTTTATTGCCCCCAAATGGGCCTGTGTTTTATCTGGCTTTTCGCCTCTCCCAGGAGGGGTGGGGGATAGGCAGCACAACTATATGGGATAGTCTGGATGGACCAGTTGATCTTTTCCTGTCCCTCATTTCCGTATGTGTGTATCCTTTTCACAATGCCGTCCCTTCACAATGCCTTAGCTTAATGCCTCTCAGTGCCCTTTGGTGCCTCTTCATAGTGCCACAGTTCCACTGCCTGGGAGTCCACTTAAGTCTCCTGAGGGAAAGCTACGGAAAATTAGTGTCTGCTCCCTCTCCTCCAAAGGTCAGTAAATGTCCACAATATCTATTGCCACTAACAGCTTCTCTATTGCACACACGCCAATGACATTCTACTGATCCCACTCACATGATTCGACAGCAGGCCTTCCTTGGCCATCTCTGTACTCACCCCACAACTTTCCATCCCATTCTCACCAAATGCTCACCCAATGCTGGCGTTCATTCACACAGCATTAACTGATTCAGCTGAGAATCTGTTTCATGCAATGCGATACAAAAACCTTTCTCTCATCTTTTGAGCCACTTGAGATCCGTTAATTTGTGCCCATGTGTCTAGTTCTGAATTCAATGTTCCAGTTAAATACCCTACTTATATGGGCATCACCTTGGCCTTTCCAACATAAAGACCTGGGCATGTCCCCCTCAATCTGTTCATAATAAAACCTTCATCTCCACGAGTCTCTCTCATAACCGAAAGCCGTCAGTCACAGATTGATCCTTCACACATCTTGTTCAACCTCATACAGATCTGTCTTCTCATTCCTCTATTTTGGTAGAACCAATAATCAAGTGCCCCCTGATTAAAGGGGGGCACTAAACCGATACATTAAACAAATTAAACTTCTGACCGTGAACTTAAATCAAATTAAATTAAAATGTGGTTGCCGGGGGTGCTGATGCACTCCAGTCCCTCCGGTGCCCACCTCTCGCGGAAGGCCGCGAGCGTACCGGTGGACACCGCGTGCTCCATCTCCAGCTCTCATTCCTCTCTCAACCAACTTCCCCCAAAACACTGATAAACTGGACATTGCTGCATGTGGGCTGCTGTTGCTGTATTTGCCGACATAACAACTACATTTTGAAAAGTAATTCATTATTTCTGACAAGTGCAATTAACCGATATATAAATGCAAGTATTTTTTTAATTTTTCATTCCAAAATTTATTTGCTTAATTTGTTAATTTGAGTGCTGATATATTTCAATAACAAATGTCATAATATAATCCAAAGATGGCCCACAGCAGAGTCCTAGTTGAACCACACCTTTCACCGACCCCAGATAGCATCACCCCACACTTCCTATTTCCAAGCCAAGTTTTCAATCCAGGTGGTTAATTTTCTATTTATCTCGAGTGTTTACCATTTAAAAATACTCTCATGAAAAGCCTTCCCAAAGTGCTAAATAACTTGTATCCACTGATTTAGTTAAATATTCAAAGAATCCCAGCAGGTTAATAAGTAATATAAGGTTGTCCTTTAGGTCTCGGTGTCCTTGAGATTATCACTGATGTTCCCTGTTGTGACACTCAAGTATCTCCCCATTATCTGGGGTGTAATTCCCAGTGCCATGTCTGGCTTATTGTTTGAATATTGGGATAGCATTTGCTATCCTCCAGTCTTTATGGAGCTCCTGAAAATATTATCTTGAGCCTCACCTATTTCATTTACTCGTTTCCTGATGGATCCCAAGAAGCGTCTCATGTGAGAGAGCAGATCAGACATGTTGCTTCTCCCCACTCCCAATCCTTATTATCACTTGCTCCCTTGTATTCTTAAAACATATTTTGAGTTTGGTTCTCTCCATTTAACCATCTGGCTGGGTTTTTCATTGGAACACGTCGCTTTAAATGGGCTTGAAGCTGAGATTCTGCTCTCATTGAGAGGCTTGCTTGACCCAGTGCAGATTCAAGAATTGGCCATGGAGTTAAGCACGCCTGGTTCACGGCATTCCTGATTTTCTGGCCATTGTTCTGGAATAGATTCTTGCAATTTAAGGGCTTAGGTCTGAAGCAACTTCTGTTCTAGTTCTCTGCTTTACGGAGGGCGGGTGATGGGGGGCGGGTGGTGGGGGAGTGGGTGGGTACCAGTTGGTGTGAATATAATGCAAGTTGTCTCACATTATATTACATTGGCTATCTTGCTTGTAGAAAATGAAAGCTTATATACCCAGTGTAACGGTGAAAAGCTGTCTTTGATTAGCTCTGCTGGTAGTTTCATCCGTCTCCCTGGATGTCCCACTTTACCGCTGGGATATTTACATTCTTTTGCATTATCTATTGCATTATCAATTCCTGGTGCCTCTCTTACCTGCTGATTCAGCTCTGTTCATCTGCTCACCTTGAAGCAGTGCTCAATAACTGAATATTATTATCAGTACTGGCTTGTACCCACATTGCTTCTGTATTCTCTCCTTTCCATAGCTGCTGGATTATCGTTTACAGATAGGGAGCAATTTTGCGACTTTACACTGTTGATGCGGAACCTTGCCCGCTGCTGCGTGCAATTTAATGATTTGCAAATGTTGCATATATCAATATGGAATGGGAGCATAGCGGTTATGTTACTGGACCAGTAATCCAGAGGCCTGGACTAATGATCCGGAGACAGAAATTCAAATCCCACCATGGCAGCTGGGAATTTAAATTCAGTTAATTAAATAAATCTGGAATTTAAAAAATTCCAGTGCAGGTATCAGTAATGGAGACCATGAAACTACCGGGTTGTTGCAAAAATCCATCGGGTTCACTGCTGTCCTTTAGAGAAGGAAATCTGCCGTCCTTACCCGGTCTGGCCGATATGTGACTCCAAACCCACAGTAATGTGGTTGACTCTGAACTGCCCCTCTGACATGGCCCAATGACTCACTCAGTGGCCCTGGGAGTCCTCAACATTGACTCCAGACCCCATGAAGTCTCATGGCTTCAGATCACGCATGGGCAAGGAAACCTCCTGCTGATTACCACCTATTGCCCTCCCAGCTGATGAATCAGTACTCCTCCATGTTCAACACCACTTGGAAGAAGCACTGAGGGTAGCAAGGGCACAGAATGTACTCTGGGTGGGGGACTTCAATGTCCATCACCAAGAGTGGCTCAGTAGTACAACTACTGACCGAGCTGGCCGAGTCCTGAAGGCTGTAGCTGCCAGACTGGGCCTGCGGCAGGTGGTGAGAGAACCAACACGAGGGAAAAACCTATTTGATCTCGTCCTCACCAATCTACCTGTTGCCGATGCATCTGTCCATGACAGCATTTGTAGCAACGACCACCGCACAGTCATTGAGGAGACGAAGTCCTGTCTTCACACCGAAGACACCCTCCACCGTGTTGTGTGGTACTACCACCGTGCTAAATGGGATAGATTCAGAACAGATCTAGCAGCTCAAAACTGGGCATCCACGAGACTCTGTGGGCCATCAGCAGCAGTAGAATTGTATTCCACCACAATCTGTAACTTCATGGCCTGGCATATCCCTCACTCCACCATTACCAGCAAGCCAGGGGACCAATCCTGGTTTAATGAGGAGTACAGAAGGGCATGCCAGGAGCAGCACCAGGCGTACCTAAAAATGAGGTGCCAACCTGGGAAGCTGCAACACAGGACTACATGCATACTAAACAATGGAAGCAGCATGCTATAAACAGAGCTAAGTGATCCCACAATCAACGGATCAGATCAAAGCTCTGCAGTCCAGCCACATCCAGTCATGAATGGCATTGGACAATTAAACAGCTAATGGGAGGAGGAGGCTTCATGAATATCCCAGCATGTGAGTGCAAAAGACAAGGCTGAAGAGTTTGCAACCACCTTCGGACAGAAGTGCCGAGTGGATGATCCATATCAGCCTCCTCCTGAGGTCCCCACCATCACAGAAGCCAGTCTTCAGCCAATTCGATTCACTCCACCTGATATCAAGAGGTTGAGTGCACTGGATACAGCAAAGGCTATAGGCCCCGACAACATCCCGGCTGTTGTGCTGAAGACTTGTGCTCTAGAACTAGCCGCACCTCTAGCCAAGTTGTTCCAGTACAGCTACAACACTGGCATCTAGCCGACAATGTGGAAAACTGCCCAGCTATGTCCTGTCCACAAAAAGCAGGACAAATCCAATCCAGCCAATTACCGCCCCATCAGTCTACTCTCAATCATCAGCAAAGTGATGGAAGGTGTCGGCGACAGTGCTATCAAGTGGCACTTACTCACCAATAACCTGCTCACCGATGCGCAGTTTGGGTTCAGCCAGGATCACTCGACTCAAGACCTCATTACAGCCTTGGTCCAAACATGGACAAAAAAGCTGAATTCCAGAGGTGAGGTGAGAGTGACTGCCCTCAACATCAAGGCAGCATTTGACCGAGTGTGGCATCAAGGAGCCCTAGTAAAACTGGTCAATGGGAATCAGGGGGAAAACTCTCCACTGACTGGAGTCAGACCTAGCACAAAGGAAGATGGTTGTGGTTGTTGGAGGTCAATCATCACAGCCCCAGGACATTGCTGCAGGAGTTCCTCAGGGCAGTGTCCTAGGCCCAACCATCTTCAGCTGCTTCATCAATGACCTTCCCTCCATCATAAGGTCAGAAGTGGGATGTTCACTGATGATTGCACAGTGTTCAATTCCATTCACAACCCCTCAGATAATGAAGCAGTCCATGCCTGCATGCAGCAAGACCTGGACAACATTCAGGCTTGGGCTAATAAGTGGCAAGTAACATTCGCACCACACAAGTGCCAGGCAATGACCATCTCCAACAAGTGAGAGTCTAACTACCACCCCATGACATTCAATTGCATTACCATCGCCGAATAACCCACCATCAACATCCTGGGGGTCACCATTGACCAGAAATCTAACTGTGGCAACAACACAGACTCGACGGGCTAAATGGCCACCTCCTAACCATTCTATGATTCTAACAGCTGGTCAGAGGCTGGGTATTCTGCAGCAAGTGTCTCACCACCTGACTCCCCAAAGCCTTTCCCCCATCTACAAGGCACAAGTCAGGAGGGTGATGGAATACTCTCCACTTGCCTGGATGAGTGCAGCTCCAACAACACAAGAAGCTCGACACCGTCCAGGACAAAGCAACCCGCCTAATTTACACCTCATCCACGACCTTCAACATTCACTCCCTCCACCACCAGCGCAATGTGGTTGCAGTGTGTACCATCTACAAGATGCACTGCAGCAACTCACCAAGACTTCTTCGGCAGCATCTCCCAAACCCACGACCTCTACCACCTAGAAGGACAAAGGCAGCAGGCGCATGGGAACACCACCACCTCCACGTTCCCCTCCACCTCACCATCCTGACTTGGAACTATATCACCGTTCCTTCATCGTCACTGGGTCACAATCCTGGAACTCCCTCCCTAACAGCACTGTGGGAGTATCTTCACCACACGGACTGCAGCGGTTCAAGAAGGCGGCTCACCACCACCTTCTCCAGGGCAATTCGGGATGGGCAATAAATGCCGGCCTTGCCAGCGACGCTCATGTCCCAGGAATAAATTTTTTTAAATAATGTCACCCCTTAATGTGACTTAGCAGCTGCACATTTGGAAAACTTCCTATTACCTTCCAGAACCACCCCAAAAGCCACGTTGTGCTTGCAGCATCATTCTGGATCGTCAGTGTTAACATTTTCACTGGTTGTGCACACTTTGACTTCCAAAATCTTGTCAGTGTTTGTGGCATTAATATAAAAAAGATTTTGTTCCGTTCTTCTGCACGCCCATTCTTTGTTTGCATATTTTCCTATCACATGAACTCTAGCCACCTGATCAGGCATCCTTGCTCTGTGTTGATCACAGTACTAGCCCTCCACTACCTCACCCCATGAATCCCTCGGTCAGCACCTCTCAATGTCCAGTGTCGATCCCAATCTCTGCTCAATTTGCTGATCTCAGCTGGGGTCCTCCAATTGCAGCCAATGCCGCTGGGCCAGGGAGGAGAATAAAATTAGCCAGAGCTCCTGATCATGGCAAAGTGTTTGGATTACGGGTGAGGACATGATCAGGATCTGCAGTGAGCTAGGACTCCCGTCTACTCTCACGCATTAAGGACGTGTGTAGTACCAAAATCCAGCCAGCACCCCACATGAATTACTGCCATCAAAAGAGAAGAGGAGACAAAAAGAGAGGTGAATAGTATACATACTGATCTACAACCAAAAGAACAAAGGGAGTCATTAAGAGAAATATGTTTATGCCTGTTGGGAAATGGCATGCCCTATAAAGCAATGCTGGAAATTGAATCCATTAATGCTCTTAAAAGTGAAATGAACAAATGTTTCAAAACGTTTTGAAGGGTATGGGACTAAGTGGACAGCTCTTTAACAGAATTGGCACAGGCGGAATGGGCTGAATGGCCTCCTTATGTTGTGTAAAATGTTATGATTCTACATGTTTAATCAGTACATTTTGTGAGATTACTGTACAAGTACTCTACAGTACCAAGCATCAATGCATTCTCTGTTAAATATGCATTATATCTTCAATCTGATTAATATATTGATTTACACACAGCAACATCTGTGAGCCAGTTGTTAATGTTTTAGACAAGGGAACTCATTGCACAATTATTCACAGAGTAAAGACAAAGTGAGAGGGCAACAGCCAAACAGTAAAAGCAGCACTGTACCCAAAAAGGACATCTCCCACCTCCGCTCAACCAGCAGGAAAAAGAGAAAAAATATCGACAAGGTATTTATCGCATAATAACCTCTATCTGGAGAGGCAGTCCAACAAATGGCATATTAAGTTGAAGTGTTAACCTAAATCTGCTCACTAAGCATCACCTGACAGGCACGCATTGTATCCGTACTTTCCACTTTCGCAACTTGCAGAGAAAAACAACACTCTGTGTAACTTAAGTAATAAGCCACAAATCCCCACAGATTTAAAGCAGGGTCATTATAAACTTGAAACCAGCCTCTGGCAGTGGAGAGCAAGAGAGAGGAACAGGCTGGTGAGGACTGTAGGGCTGGCAGCACAGCACTGCCCCTGGGTGGGAGATGTTCAGCACTGAGCTGCATCCTCTAGTAGCAAATCCATAAACACATTGAGGATTAGCAAGCTGTGACATGGGGCTCAGGGAAAGCCCAAGTAGCTTTAAGGTACAATTATTTTATCCTCTTCTCCCAAACTTGTTCTCTTTTACTTTCCTTCATTTGTTTTTACCTCATCACAGCACAACAGTTAGAAAATTTGAAAGTGGTTTCCTTATTGTTATGGAGGCCATATTTCCCAGAAACCACAGCTGTAGTGAAAGTCCTCTATTAAAATGATACAGCTCACAGAGGACATTTGCTGCTGGTAAAAATGTTGGATGGCTTCACTTCCATATCACCCTTTCACTCGCCAGCAAGAGAAATAAGAACATAAGAATCTGGAGCAGGAATAGGCCATATGGCCCCTTGAGCCTGCTCCATCATTCAATGAGATCATGGCTGAACTTCTACATCAATTCCACTTTCCCGTCCGATCCCCATATCCCTTGATTGCTTTAGTGCCCCAAAATCTAACTATATTCTCTGAAATTTAGAAGAATGAGAGGTGATCACATTAAAATGTACAACATTCTTACAGAGCTTGACAGGGTAGGCAGGGAGGATGTTCCCCTGGGCTGGGGAGTCTAGAACCAGGGGTCACAGTCTCAGGATAAAGGGGTCAGCCATTTAGGATTGAGATGAGGAGGAATTTCTTCACTCTGAGGGTGGTGAATCTTTGGAATTCTCTGCCCCAGAGGGCGATGGAGGCTCAGTTGTTGAGTATATTCAAGACAGAGAAAATGGCAGGAATACATAGAAACAAGAATCACACCTCATGCCCTCTCTCACACATACACGAGCCATATCCACATGCCAAACACATTCTTGCACATACAAGAACCGGCCCCCCGTATCCCATTCCCACTCTCACAATTAGAAGGGCCACACGACACACATCCATCCTGTAATACAGTGTGTAATAGAGTGAGTAACACAATGCTTAATACAGCATGAAACACACTGAATAATTGTGCATCATAGTGTGTAATACAATACCATTTACTCTGCCTGTGCTGTCAAACTGCATGACTGACATTCAGTCTTGGATAAGCTGCAATTTCCTCCAGCTAAACACTGGGAAGTCTCAATTCATCATCTTTAACATGCACCACAAACATTGCTACTAATCCCCACCCCAGCCACTGTCTCAAATTGAACCTGACTGTTCGCAACCTTGGGATTCTATTCTAACCCAACTGAGCTTCCAACCTCTCCAACACAGATACCGTCTACTTTCATCTCTATAACATAATCTGTCTCCGCCCCTGACTCAGCAAATCTGTCACTGAAACTTTCATCCTTGTTTTTCACATCTACACCTATTGCAATGCAATACTGGCCAGCCTCCCATTCTCCAAACTCAATAAAGCGCAGCTCAACCAAAACTCTGCTGCCCAAATCCTATCCCAAACCATCAGAATCATCCATCACCCCTGTCCTTGATGGTCTACATTGCCCCCCGGCCACCCCCAAAGCTGTGACGCTGTCCCATCAAACACTCCCAGGGCAGGTACAGCATGGGGTTAAAAGCTCTCTCTAAACTGTCCCATCAAACACTCCCAGGGCAAGTACAGGGGGTTAGATACAGAGTAAAGCTCCCTCTACACTGTCTCATCAAACACTCCCAGGGCAGGTGCAGCATGGGTTAGATACAGAGTAAAGCTCCCTCCACATCGTCCCATCAAACACTCCCAGGGTAGGTACAGCATGGGTTAGATACAGAGTAAAGCTCCCTCTACACTGTCGCATCAAACACTCCCAGGGCAGGTACAGCACAGGTTAGATACAGAGTAAAACTCCCTCTACACTCTCCCATCAAACACTCCCAGGGCAGGTACAGCACAGGTTAGATACAGAGTAAAGCTCCCTCTACACTGTCCCATCAAACATTCCCAGTGTCATGTATCTTACATTATTATATATAACTGTATCCTAACATGCTATACATGACTGTAATAAGATATGACCTGTAACCACCAGCATACCTTACCACCAGGGGTGCACTTGCAAGAGACAGGTATTTAAGGACAGGTCTCAGGCAAGTGCAGCATTCCAGAGCTGTGAAATAAAGGTGCAGGTCCAGAGTGACCTTGACTTCACTACATGTCTCGTGTGAATCTGTACTGAGGGGACAGGACTTTACAGTGGCGGCGAGTTACGGGATTACAGAATCCACAGAATGGCGAACAACGGATCAGATGAAAAGTACAATGCGGGACACAATTGGGAGGACTTTATAGAAAGGCTCCAGCAAAGCTTTGTAACCAAAGACTGGTTAGGCGACGATAAGGCAGACAAGACGAAGAGCCCATCTCTTGACCAGCTGTGGCTCGAAAACATACGCTTTAATGAAGGATCTGTTGGCACCCGAGAAACCAGCAAGCAAGTGGTTTGAAGAATTGAGCACACTGGTAAGAGACCACCTGAAGCCAGCGAGCAGCCTACACATGGCCAGACACAGGTTCTACAACTACAGACGCTGTGTGGGCCAGAGCATACCCGACTTCGTGGCGGAACTTCGGAGGTTGGCTAGTTTATGTGAGTTCTCCGATGAACTGAGGAGAAAAATGCTGAGAGACTTTTTCATTGAAGGAATAGGCCACGCAGGCATATTCCGAAAGCTCATAGAGACCAAGAACCTGACCTTAGAGGCAGCAGCACTGGTTGCACAGACATTCTTGGTTGGGGAAGCATGGTTTAAATATTGAGTGAAGGTCCCCGTGTAAACTGTCCCATCAAAAATAAAATAGAAGAATACTTCTCAGCTTATTTTAAATCACATGAAAGCAATCGTTGATGAATTTACACAACTCATTTTCACACAGCCTGGCAAATAGAACCTTAAACTCATAACTCAAGATACATGGAAGATCCCTTTATTCATTTAAACTTGCTGCAGTGCCCAAAGTCTAAATTTTTAAAGAAAATTACAACTGTGAGTCAACATAAAATCTCATGAAGGGAATTGCTCTGTCCTAAATGTTGGTTTTCCTGTATTGAGAGAACGCCCATGGGTTTTGGCTTAAAGCTTAACACCTATTGTGTGCAAACAATCAATTCGAATAGACTCCACGCAGTGAAGGCCCACTGCTTCGCTCTCTATATAGAACACAATGCCAACCACATCTGAGTTCTGACGAAGGATCGTCGACCCAAAACGTTAACTCTGTTTCTCTCCACAGACGCTGCCTGAACCGCTGAGATTTCCAGCATGCTCTGTTTTTATTTTGGATTCCAGCATCTGCAGTGCTTTGCTGCTGTGTTTGGATTTTATACAGGTTCGTTTCCTCACTGCCATCCCACTGCATTAATCAATCCAGCTGAATCCAGATCAGTAACCTCATTTTGCTGAAAAGTGTTGTATCTATGTGCCACAGCTCACTTCAAAAAGGACTGCTGGTGTATAGTATCCTGTGAGGCACTTTAACCTGCTGGAAGAGCATCAGCCATTTGATGTCATGGTACAGCGTTATGATGCCATGGCACCTCCCTGCTAATCACTTTGATCTCTCTCTCGTTAAGATAATCAAAAAGAACACCTTGCAATACACACAGAATCTACTGCTGCACGAACCTGTATGACCAATTTGGCAGGAGAAAGGGGAGGGTTTGGAGTGGTGGCCCCAAATTCCCAATACGACAGTGAATTCACTCACAATTTAAACACAAATCAGCTGCTGCGCACTGCCAAGTGTGTTACTGAAGCACCCAGATCAGGACGGGCACAGGTTCAATTTGCAGTCTGTGCTGACAGCTGGGAATGTAAACATGTTGACATTAAATGAGGACAGGCTTCAATAAGCCACGAGCACTCAGTGTCAGAATTCCCACTCCTGATCACTACCTCGTGAGTCCCACGGAGTAGGTGGACATCGGGTGGTGAGATTACAGTCAGGATGGTGGCAGACCCCACTGACAGTGACTGGGCTCACGTGCACAATGGTCATGTGGGAGGTACCAGAGGATATGGTGTCCCTAGAACAATTCCCACAGGAAGCACTGGATTCAGGAGAAGTGGGGAGAAAATCACAGGGGAGACATTGTGTAGTGGGGGCAGATCAATCAGACAGAGCATGTTCCTGTCTCTGAGATTTGATAAGAGGAAAATGATTTATTGAGCAGAGGATTCTGAGTGATTCACTCACCCCAGCATTGGCCCTTCCCTGTAAGCGAGGGAGGAGCCTGTACAAAAGCAGCGCTGCCCCGAACATTGCGCAGGCTCTGCCGGTATCAGCTCCTCTCTCCCTTCGCATTCTAAGGGAAGCTGGTGCTTGACTCGACTCCACTTCCCTCTCGGAGCGCGAAAGCGGAGATTCCCGGCCGCAGCAAATCTTTTCTGCCCGGCGATACTTTTGCGCCCCCTGAAAATGGGACGCTCCGCAATTTCTATAACTGTCTGGCAAGTGACTCCCAAATCTAACAATACATTTGGTGCACGAAGGAGAGGGGTGTCAATGCTGGGTATAGAACAGACACTCCATACTATCCCAAGCACACACATGCACACCCATACATATCCACACGCATGTACATGCATTCATGCATACACACACTCCTCAACAGAGGTGCCTGGATGTTGTGGGGAGCAGTAATCCTGCCTGCTCTCCCCTCTCTCTATCCCAGGGTGCTTAAGTCCATTGCAGGATTGTCACCATTCTAGTTTAAATATTTTTTGGCACCAACAGCATTGGTGATGCAATCTGATCTACATACGATTGCATGGTGCTATACACAAATCCCTGATGAAAGATATGCACATCATTGTACCAGGATGGTGGTCCTCCAGTAAAGGCATTCAACGCATTGCTGAACAGAGTGTTCTCACTGATGTTCCACAGCGATAAGTGGATAAAAAGGTCATAGATAACAGGTTTGTCCTTTAACACAAGTTGACTCGGGTTCAGTCCTTGGCTTCTGTGTCCCCTGGTTTAATGAGAGGGAAAGTCAGCCAGGGTTCCTTCCAGCTACTATCCGATAACCCTGCAGGACAGTGTGTGAGGGCAGGACAAAGGCACGAATGTGATGGCCTCGATAGCTAAATAGCCTCACAGCTCGAATACATGACAAATGGCCACGAGTGAGTTAGCAAGGAGGCACGGGAGAACCTTTCCAAGCATGAGTTAACATGCTTAGAAGGGGAGGGGAAAAATATTTTTTTTTGAAGTTAAAAATTAACAGTAAGCTGGAGCGGTGGGGACAAGCCGATCCGACTTAAACAGCCTGCCACCAGCCAATCTCGAGTCTGGAGGGCCATTTCAGACCGTCGCTGAAGCCCTTCAGCGATCTCCCCTCAGCCTTGATGACCGATGGCGAAATGCTTGGAAGAACTGTGATGTGCGGAATGGATTCCTTGTGGAGGGCCCCGTGGTGCAGCCTGAAGGGTCACGGATGGTGGATGGCCATCGGTCACCTCGGGATCAGCCATGGTGGATGGCCATCGGTCACCTCGGGGTCAGCCATGGTGGATGGCCATCGGTCACCTCGGGGTCAGCCATGGTGGATGGCCATCGGTCACCTCGGGATCAGCCATGGTGGATGGCCATCGGTCACCTCGGGGTCAGCCATGGTGGATGGCCATCGGTCACCTCGGGATCAGCCATGGTGGATGGCCATCGGTCACCTCGGGGTCAGCCATGGTGGATGGCCATCGGTCACCTCGGGATCAGCCATGGTGGATGGCCATCGGTCACCTCGGGGTCAGCCATGGTGGATGGCCATCGGTCACCTCGGGGTCAGCCATGGTGGATGGCTAGTGGTCACCTCGGGGTCAGCCATGGTGGATGGCCATCGGTCACCTCGGGGTCAGCCATGGTGGATGGCTATCGGTCACCTCGGGGTCAGCCATGGTGGATGGCCATCGGTCACCTCGGGGTCAGCCATGGTGGATGGCCATCGGTCACCTCGGGGTCAGCCATGGTGGATGGCCATCGGTCACCTCGGGGTCAGCCATGGTGGATGGCCATCGGTCACCTCGGGGTCAGCCATGGTGGATGGCCATCGGTCACCTCGGGGTCAGCCATGGTGGATGGCCATCGGTCACCTCGGGGTCAGCCATGGTGGATGGCCATCGGTCACCTCGGGGTCAGCCATGGTGGATGGCCATCGGTCACCTCGGGGTCAGCCATGGTGGATGGCCATCGGTCACCTCGGGGTCAGCCATGGTGGATGGCTATCGGTCACCTCGGGGTCAGCCATGGTGGATGGCCATCGGTCACCTCGGGGTCAGCCATGGTGGATGCTGCCACCTTCTCCATGGGTGGAAGATTGAAGCATCTCCATCGGGCGACGGTGAGGCTCCTGGTCGGGCCCTGGGGCACATTGTTGGGCACTGCCCTCACAGGAAGTTTGCAGGCAGCCGAGCGGATGCGCACTCTGTTACACCGGAAGCTTTGACCTGGATATCCGACTCAGATAATGACATTTGATTTGCTTTGCCACTACCATACGGAAGAAGAACAGTAACACATTTCTTTGAGAAACCAAAAGCACATCTGAGCCATCTGGGTGGGAATTGTGTCTCACCTGCACTTTATGAAGCTGTAAGAGCTCCTTCCACAGAACATATAGTGAGTGAGGGACTCCAGCCAAACCATGTCACCTCCTGGGCAAGATCTGTGCTATGTCTCTATTCTGTCCCCCCACCTCCCCCACACACACATACGCATACATTCCCCCCCCCACACACACACACACACTCCCCCCCCACACACACACACACACACACACACATACACACCCAATACCCCCCACCACACACACACACACCCCCACTCCCCCCCCCACACACACACACACACACACACACACTCTCCCCCCCCCCACACACACATACTCAAAAACACACCCAATACCCCCCACCACACACACACACACCCCCACTCCCCCCCCCACACACACACACACACACTCCCCCCCCACACACACACACACGCACACACACACACACACTCCCCCCTACACACACACACACTCCCCCCCTCCCACACACACACACACACACACACTCCCCCCTCCACACACACACACACTCACACACACACACACTCACACACACTCCCCCCACACATACACTCTCACACACACACTCAAACACACACACATACACTCACACACACTCTCCCCCCCACACACACACTCCCCCCGCCCCCCCACACATACACACACACTCTCACACATACACACACACACTCATACACACACGTACACTCACACACACACACTCCCCCCCACACTCACACACACACTCCCCCCCTCACACACACACACACACACACACACACGTACACTCACACACACACACACTCCCCCCCACACACACACACACACACACATACACACTCACACACTCTCCCACCCCCACACACACACACACTCACACACACTACCCCCCATACACACACACACACTCACACACACACATGTGCACTCACACACACACTCCCCCCCACACACACACACACTCACACACACACATACACTCACACACACTCCCCCCACACATACACTCACACACACACTCCCCCCCTCCCCACCCCCCACACACACACACACTCCCCCCCCCCACACACACACACACACACTCCCTCCCCCCCACACACACACACACACACACACTCCCCCCCCCCCCCCCCCCCACACACACACACATGACTAAGCAAGTACAATCTCAGAATTCATTGGAGCTGAAGCAGTTTGGGAAGTTCTGAGGACGTGACAGTGCTATATAATTGGCAATTCATTCATTCTTTTCCTTTTGTCTAACTTTATATCCTGCATTATTGGCCATCCATCGTTCCCTTCCTTGACATGACATTTGCCTGGTCTCAGCAGCTCACCATCCATCATGGTGCACCCAGCCTTTCAATCTCCCGATCCTTCTAACCCTCAATTCTCGGTGACCATTTATCGATCCAAGATTCTTTGAAAACGCAGCATAAAATGCTTTTATCTGGAAGTCTATTGTTCCCACCAATGGCATGGTCTGTGGCTGAAAAAATCCCCTCCAATCTGAACTCTTGCTTAAGCCTTGTTAATTATATCCTCTCGTTATGTGCTCATTCTTGTCTCCTTTCTCTTCCATTCCGAGTGACGCACGAGGCAAACCACTGCTTTTACATCCAGCAGGTCGTGTTAGGGATTGTTTCTGTAACAAAGACCCTGTTTATGTGGATAGTTCATTAGCCTGACCAGGAGCGACTGTTAGATGTGATGGCGGGGGAGAAGGGGGTCACCACTGCACTCCCATTGGACGCGCGTACCCCACATTCAGAGACCAGAAGTGTTGTCTCCGCCCACCAAGGCTTCTGTGTTTACAGTCTAAGTTAAATAATACCCTTACACTGACAGGATCTGTCACACTCAGCCATTTAAAAACCTGCACCATTCTTCCTCTCGAGCTATCTTTACTCCAACAACAACAACTTTAACATAGTAAAATGTCCCAAGGTGCTTCACAGCAGTGATATAAGACAAAACAGATACATTTGACTCCAACGAAAAGCACCAACTCTAGGAATTTCTAACTGAGAGCTGCAGGGACAGAGTTGGTCCTCTCTGCACCTTCCCACACATCAATGTCCTGATGAAGGTTGAGTGGCCCAAAGGCTCACTACTCCAAACGCGGTCTGACTAGTGATCTGTAAAGTATTTTAAATTACGTGAGATGTCCTTGAGATACATACAACCACCTGGAGCAGAACCTCAACAAAAGTCCAAACGTAAAATAATGTAATGAATATTTTATATCACACTTAGATTCTTTGAAGCATTCCTGAGGGCGCAATGCCTCCTTGAATGTTCTCAACGTGTCCTGCGATGTAGAGTTGCTCCTTCTTAAACATTTACATTCTAAAACACTCTGCAATTTGTTTTTAAATAATAGAATTTTGAAAGTGGTTTGGTACCTGAGGGAGAAGGGAACAGAGGGTTATAGTGACGGAGTGGGACGAGGTATTTAGAGTGGGAGGAGACTGGCGTGGAGCATAAACCCTGGCATTGAGCAGTTGGGCCGAATGGTCTGTTTCTGTGCTGTAGATACTGGGTAATTCACATCATTAAAACATGAATAAGGGAGGCCATTCTGGCTTATCCACATAGAAACATAGAAATTTACCGCAGAAGGAGGCCATTTCAGCCCATTGTGTCTGTGCCAGCCGACAAAGAGCCACACGGCCCTCGGTCAGCAGCCTTGAAGGTTACATGTAAAGCCATGAACAATGAACAATGGCGGAAAGGTAAAGAGCACCCGGCCCAACCAGTCCGCCTCACACAACTGCGACATCCTTATACTGAAACATTCTACACTCCACCCCAACCGGAGCCATGTCCTTATGAACAACTCCACAGTCCCCCTTTCACAGCTTGTTAAAGGATTGCAGTCTCTGAATGCAGACCTGATATTCTCTTCATTGCTGAGTAAACTATCTCAAAAGGAATGAAATAAGAGTGGGAGTTGCCCCAGGCACCTTCACACACCTTGTATTGGCCAATTCAGAGCAGCATTGACAGACGCCTCGTTTACCCCCAAAATAACTTATTTTTTGTAAAAGTATCTCTCAAAGGAAATAACTGCACGAACAAAATATGTGTGATCCAGGACCAGGCAGGGTCCTGGTTCAATGCCTGGCCTGTGCAGCAGTTGAATGTTACAATTTATCTCGGCGAGGGAAAGCTTGCTGCCCCAGGTCGCTATCCAGTGACCCTCTTGTGTAGATACCAACATGAGCAGGTTCAGTTGTGACAGCTCCATGCTCAAGCAGCCTGCTGGCACATGTAATCTAGGTTTACACGTGAGAAAAGGGCACTGCCAAAGAGCTCATGCCACCAGAACCACCCCCTGCAAGAGTTAGAGGGCCTTCCGGAGGGGATGGCACAGCGGGCGAGATGTGGGGAACACAAAACGCAAGTTGCATGGAGATAACCTCACCGCTGATGAGAATACTGTCATGTATCTAGACATGTTACTGCCTGTACTATTACATATGATGTGCCACCAGAGGGCACTACTATGGAAAACTTGTACATCAACTGTATGGTCACTAAGGTGTGCCACTAGAGGGCACTGCAGTGGGAGACTTGTAGGTTACCTGTACAGGTGTGCCAGGCCTAGTATAAAAGGCAGGCCACCAGGTGTGATCCTCACTCTGGAGTTACATTAAATGGACTAAGGTCACTACAGTTCAAGCACAACACAGTGCCTGGTGGAGTCATTATCAGAGCATCTAAAGACATAACATTAGGCGATGAGACTACGGACTTCCACGTGAAAATGGCAAACCTTGGTACGTTGCAGCAGTTCGCCGATGGTGATGATTGGGATGCCTTTGTGGAGAAGCTCAACCGTTTCTCCACAGCAAATGACCTGGCAGGCGACAATCCGGCCACACTGACTGATAAGCGCAGAGCGATCCTGTTAACCAGTTGTGGGCCCACCGTCTATGGCCTTGTCAGGGACTTGCTGGCACCAGCGAAGACAATGACCAAGACACATGAGGAGCTTGTAAACACTGATCCAAGAACAACTTAAGCCCAAAGAGTGCATTCTCACAGCCCGACACCAGTTCTACACCCACCGACGGCACAAGGGCCAGGAAGTATGCTGCAGACCTCAGGAGGCTGATGGCACCATGTGATTTCGGCGACTACCTCACCGAAGCAATGCAGGATATCTTTATCATTGGAATCGGCCACAAGGGCCTTCTTCACAGGCTACTGTCTGCAGATATCACAGTCACACTGCAGAAGGCCATCACCATGAGTCAGGCATTCATGACCTCGACCTGTGGCTCTAGGCGGATGACTCACCCTCAGAACTCAAACCCGGCAAGTACTGTACACAGAATGGCGACTTTTAGAGGCTGGACTGTAGAATACGAACCTTCTCAGGGGAGAGAGAACAGGCTCCTGAGTCTCTTAACTCAGAGTCTGCCGAGGGGGGGGCTAATCGAGTAGCTCCATGCTGGCGGTGCGGAGGGAATCACAGGGCTCACCAGGGCCGCTTTAAAGACTATGTATGCAAGGGCTGCAGCACAAAGGGCCACCTCCAGTGAATGTGTAAGAGAAATATGACTCACTGTGTTGATGAAGAGTCTGCAGATGGCCATGAATCCAGCGCGGATTATGAAACGATAGTCAGAGAGGCAGCCCAGCCCCACGATGAGGTACACAGCATGTTTATCTGCACCACCGAGTGTTCCCCGCTGAGGATGGAAGTCGAGATAAACGGCGTTCCAGTCTTCATAGAAGTGGACACGGGGGCGAGCCAGTCAGTAATGAATCAAGAAGCCTTTGAGAGGCTATGGGACAATCAAGATGAACAACCCAAGTTGGTCCCGGTTCAGGCAAAGCTGCTCACCTACACCAATGAATTTATCCCAGTGGTTGGTAGTGCGGATGTAAAGGTACTCCATGATGGTATGGTGCACAAGTTACCCCTGTGGATTGTTGCAGGTGATGGACCAACGCTACTCGGAAGAAGGTGGATGGAGAAGATCCACTGGGGTTGGGAAGATCTCATTCCTCCAGCGATCGACGTCCTCCGCGCTCAGAGGCAAAGCAAGCCTTCACCTGAGGTTGGATCCGGCACCAGAGAGCAGACCAGCACAGCACCCAAGGCACAGACCGCTCAGCACGACTGCGCGGAGATGATCCAGTCGAGACGACCCAAACGCACCTTCCAGGCTCCAGTGGCAGGACTCCGGAGGAAGAAAATCAGATCCAGAGGCGACTTCCCAGCCTCGGTGGCAGAACCTGGGGAGAAGAGGATCACAGCAGTCGACATCGTGGATGGAGGAAAGATGGCGTCCAGACCACGAGGTGATGCGCTGAAGAAAAAGATGGCGGCGGCCAGACCACGAGGTGCAGCGCTGATGGAGCAACACGTGGTACCAAATGGAGAAGAGGATTGGGGTAAAGATCGCAAGGCTCTCTTAAAGGGGGCCTGCAACCCACCACACTTAAAGGGACAGTTCCACATTCTCAATCAATGTAAGAGCAACTGTGAGTTAAATGTAAAGCTTGTAATTGATGATCAGAGTTTTATACACGTAATAAGCAAAGAAAAATTGTGCGATTGTGATCGGAGCTCCAGTTTATTTACAATGAGTAATGAAACATTGTGCGATGTAGGATTTCAACTGTATTCTGATTATGTAGCGGGCAAACACCCATCGGGAGCACACAGGCCCAACGCTGTAGCTTGCGTCCCTGGGACCAGAGTGATGCACCATGGAGTGTGGCCACAAGCAGCCAATATAGACAAGCTGCAGAACAAGCGATCTCAAGAGGGCAACAGCACCAGTATCGATACCCTGCCCCTGATCGGCTCCACCTCTCAGGCATCCAATGGCACCAACCGCCACGAGCCTGAAAGAGCTAAGGCGCAGCCCCCAGACTCTATCGCCACTAAGGCTACACCTGAGAACGAAGGGTCACCCGCAACGGTTCTCTCAAATGGGACTGGGACCAGCCAGGATCCCAAACCAAATAACGCCCAGGCAAGCGAGTCAGCAGGTCCCTGTGCACTGACAGACGACTGCTCCTCAGGGAGCAGCAGCGATCCGGGGCACAAGGAGAGGACAGGGAGGTCACAGGCATCTGTGAACCTGCCCAACACTAGGAGCAACGGCAAAGGCCCCAAGAGCAGGCAACTTGAGCCAACCGGGTTCCCACTGCCAGCACTGGGCACTGCGCCGCCACCAGACTACCTGGACACCATCCAGTAGTTCTGGCACTAGTTTGTCCTCACACACCGGTGCTGACCCCAGCACTGAGTCCAAGTGTACACCAAGTATGTACCTCACCAGTCAAAGGTACTTGCCTCACAACTGTACCACAAATCTAATGATGTAAATGTAAATTTTTTTTCTGAACTTGAATGTATATGAATGTAATGAGCCACCGGCATAATCCATATGTGGGGGGGAGAGAATGGAGTGATCATGGACTCACAAACAGAAACCACCAGCACCTCTACTGCCAACGAAACACCACCTGCCAACGAAACACCACCTACCCACCTAAGATGGAAACAACCCTCCAAGGGTCAACCAGATAGAGCTAAGCCCAGAGCACAGTCAATGCATGAAGCCGATTTGCACTAAAGACTGGGGGGAGCGTGATGTCATGTATCGAGACATGTTACTGCCTGTACTATTACATACGATGTTCCACCAGAGGGCATTACGATGGGAAACTTGTACACCAGCTGTATGGTCACTAAGGAGTGCCACTAGAGGGCACTGCAGTGGGAGATTTGTAGGTTACCTGTACAGGTGTGCCAGGCCTAGTATAAAAGGCAGGCCAACAGGTGTGATCCTCACTCTGGAGTTACATTAAATGGTCTAAGGTCACTATAGTTCAAGCACAACACATTGCCTCGTGGAGCAATTATCAGAGCATCTAAAGACGTAACAAATATCTATCAGATCTTCGAGAGCAATCCTGAACAGAGAAAACAAAATAGATCACACAAGTCCAGATAAAGACAAATGACGTTTGAGTTTAGTTTTAAAATTTTAAAAAACCACCTCGGGGGAGAAAGGGAACATTTTGTGCTCTCGACGCCTGCTCTGACGTCAACTGTCACAATTTGTTGCTGTGCTCATCCGACACACAACGGCCACTTGCCTTCTGCCGAACTCCTGACTTCTAGCACTTTCTGCTGATGGTCCACAACTGCACAGCAAGCTGGGGTTCGTCCACTTTACTCACACACTGATAGTCCACAAGTGCACGGCAAGAAACATAGAAACATACAAACATAGAAAATAGGTGCAGGAGTAGGCCATGCGGTCCTTCGAGCCTGCACCGCCATTCAATAAGATCATGGCTGATCATTCACCTCAGTACCCCTCTCCTGCTTTCTCTCCATACCCCTTGATCCCTTTAGCAGTAAGGGCCATTTCTAACTCCCTCTTGAATATATCTAAAGAACTGGCATCTACAACTCTCTGCGGTAGGGAATTCCACAGGTTAACAATTCTCTGAGTGAAGAAGTTTCTCCTCATCTCAGTCCTAAATGGCTTACCCCTTATCCTTAGACTATGTCCCCTGGTTCTGGACTTCCCCAACATCGGGAACATTCTTCCTGCATCTAACCTGTTCAGTCCCGTCAGAATTTTATATCTTTCTATGAGATCCCCTCTCATCCTTCTAAACTCCAGTGAATACAGGCCCAGTCGATCCAGTCTCTCCTCATATGTCTGGTGAACCTTCGCTGCACTCCCTCAATAGCAAGAACATCCTTCCACAGATTAGGAGACCAAAACTGAACACAATATTCCAGGTGAGGCCTCACTAAGGCCCTGTACAACTGCAGTAAGGCCTCCCTGCTCCTATACTCAAATCCCCTAATTATGAAGGCCAACATACCATTAACCTTCTTCACCGCCTGCTGAACCTGCATGCCAACTTTCAATGACTGATGTACCATGACACCCAGGTCTCGCTGCACCTCCCCTTTTCCTAATCTGCCGCCATTCAGATAATATTCTGTCTTCGTGTTTTTGCCACCGAAGTGGATAACCTCACATTTATCCACATTATACTGCATCTGCCATGCGTTTGCCCATTCACCTAACCTGTCCAAGTCACCCTGCAGCCTTTTAGCGTCCTCCTCACAGGTCAAACTGCCACCCAGCTTAGTGTCATCTGCAAACTTGGAGATAATACACTCAATTCCCTCATCCAAATCATTAATGTATATTGTAAAGAGCTGGGGTCCCAGCACTGATCCCTGCGGTACCCCACTAGTCACTGCCTGCCATTCTGAAAAGGACCCATTTATTCCGACTCTCTGCTTCCTGTCTGCCAACCAGTTCTCTATCCACGTCAGTATATTATCCCCAATACCATGTGCTTTAATTTTGCACACCAATCTCTTGTGTGGGACCTTGTCTAAAGCCTTTTGAAAGTTGAAATACACCACATCCCTTGTCCACTCTACCAAGTTACATCCTCAAAAAATTCCAGAAGATTTGTCAAGCATGATTTCCCTTTCATAAATCCATGCTGACTTGGACCAATCCCGACACTGCTTTCCAAATGTGCTGCTATTTCATCTTTAATAATTGATTCCAACATTTTCCCCACTACTGATGTCAGGCTAACCGGTCTATAATTACCCGTTTTCTCTCTCCCTCCTTTCTTAAAAAGTGGTATTACATTAGCTACCCTCCAGTCCATAGAAACTGATCCACAGTCGATAGACTGTTGGAAAATGATCACCAATGCATCCACTATTTCTTGGGCTACCTCCTTAAGTACTCTGAGATGCAGACTATTAGGCCCTGGGGATTTATCGGCCTTCAATCCCATCAATTTCCCTAACACAATTTCCCACCTAATAAGGATTTCCTTCAGTTCTTCCTTCTCACTAGACCCTCGGTTTCCTAGTATTTCCGGAAGGTTATTTGTGTCTTCCTTCATGAAGACAGAACCAAAGTACTTGTTCAATTGGTCTGCTATTTCTTTGTTCCCCATTATAAATTCACCTGAATCTGACTGCAAGGGACCTATACTTGATTTCACTAATCTTTTTCTCTTCACGTATCTATAGAAGCTTTTGCAGTCAGTGTTTATGATGCCAGCAAGCTTCCTCTTATACTCTATTTTCCCCCTCCTAATTAAACCCTTTGTCCTCCTCTACTGTAATACAAAATTCTCCCAGTCCTCAGGTTTGCTGCTTTTTCTGGCCAATTTATATGCCTCTTTCTTGGATTTAACACTATCCTTAATTTCCCTTGTTAGCCACGGTTGAGCCACCTTCGCCGTTTTATTTTTATTCCAGATAGGGATGTACAATTGTTGAAGTTCATCCATGTGATCTTTAAATGTTTGCCATTGCCTATCCACCATCAACCCTTTAAGTTTCACTCGCCAGTCTATTCTAGCCAATTCACGTCTCATACCATCGAAGTTACCCTTCCTTAAGTTCAGGACCCAAGTCTCTGAATTAACTGTGTCACTCTCCACCTTAATAAAGAATTCTACCATATTATGGTCACTCTTCCCCAAGTGGCCTCGCACAACAAGATTGCTTATTAATCTTATTGGGGATCGCCCATTTCACTCACACACCCCCAGTGTGAGAGAGCAACAAATCATTCATTTGCAATGCCTAGATATGTTTGGTAAGCCACGGCCCGATTTCCCGAATCTTCGCTCCTACTCGTTTCAACCTTGGCGTGTCTTGCCCTAACAGTTCTGACCCTCCATCTAGATTTCTCAATTCAGCAAATGGAGGAACTGTTAGCAATGATAATTCCTTTCTTAATCTAATAAGGCAAAGAAAGAATCTTCGGTGAGTAAGGGGAAGAGACATTTGTAGGAAAGTTAGTGAGACAGATGTAGAGAGCAGTGCTGGGAAGCATTCACTGACACGTGGAGTGCTGAAATGGCTATTTAGTGGGAATTAGGTATTTTTAGGTATACAGCAGGTTCATTTTATAAATGATGGATATTAATGCAAGAGTTAGCTTGGACTTCGTCAGCAAAGGGCTCAGCCCATTGCTTCATCCCCTTCTCTATTTCTCTAACTTAATGGCCCAGAAATCCTGTCTGCTGCTTCCCGCGGGCGATCGAAAAACTTTAACAAGAAGTACATTTACCTGAAGCTGCTGCACCCACGTAAGTTCCCGGTCCTGAGGCCTCCCCTGACTGTACGTCGCAGCGCGCGCACGTTGGGACGTGCGCAGGGCGGGAGCTGCAGTCACAGGCTCTGGGCAGCCAATCATGGTAAAGTATTTTCTCATTCATAATAATGGGATTCCGTAAGTTTTTTTAAAAAGTTTTTTAAATTATGGTTTAAAATAAACTTACCGAAGTGGAAAGGGTTTTAACAATAATATGTGTTTTTATAATTTTATTTTAAAATGTTTTAAGTGTGTTTTAAAACTCTTACGCCTATAAAGGTAGGCAATGCGCCTGCTTTTATCAGACGCAAGAGTTATGAGGACATTTGCTGGGCAAGAGATGGGTAAATCCCGCAATCTTGCCCGTGCAAATGTCCTCGCTTCCGAGATACGTTAGATATGTTGGAAAAGCCGGTTTTCAGCGCATGCGCATTGTACGCTGAAAATTGGCTTTTGCAATGCCTTCCCGGGTCCGTACACACCCTGTACACACCCCATACACACCCTGTACACACACACCCCGTACACACCCTGGACACACCCTGTATACACCCCGTACACACTCCGTACACACTCCGTACACACCCCATACACACACACCCCATACACACCCTGTACACACCCTGTACACACTCCATACACACCCTGTATACACCCCGTACACACCCTGTACACACCCCGTATACACTTCGTACACACCCAATACACACCGGTCCACACCCCGTACACACCCCGTACACACCTTCGTACACACCCCGTATACACCCCGTATGCACTCAGTACACACCTGTACACACCCCGTACGCACCCTGTACACACTCCATACACACCCTGTATACACCCCGTACACACCCCGTACACATCCTGTACACACCCAATACACACCCGTCCACACCCCGTACACATCCCTATACACTTCGTACACACCCCGTACATACTCTGTACACACCCCGTACACACCCCATATACACTTCGTACACACCCCGTATACACCCGTATACACCCCGTATGCACTCAGTACACACCCCGTACACACTCCATACACACTCTGTATACACCCCGTACACACCCCGTACACACCCCGTACACACTTTGTACACACCCCGTACACAGCCCATACATACATCGTACACACTCTGTATACACTCTGTACACACCCGGTACACATTTCGTACACACCGCATACACACCCCGTACACACTTCGTACACACTCCGTATGGACCCGGAGGGCCAGAATTTCTGGGCCATTGCCTCTGGGAAAAATAGAAATTAGCTGCTCCTCCCCAGAGACTTTAATTTTCAACCCTATACAGTTACTTTTTCTCTAGCCCCTGATACAGGTGCAATCGTTTGGTCCCAGTACAGAGGCACTGAAAACACAAGCATATCTGTTCCTGAGCCCACAGCAAGGCCTGTCACTGGCCAGATCCAACAGATCATGTTCAACGCCATTCACAACTCCTCTGATAATGAAGCAGCTAATTCCAGCCTACAACTGGACCCCCAGGTCTCTCTGTACTGCAGCATTTTGCAATATTTCTCCATTTAAATTATAATTTGCTTTTCTATTTTTTCTGCCAAAGTGGATAACCTCACATTTTCCCACATTATACTCCATCTGTCAAATTTTTGCCCACTCACTTAGCCTGTCTCTATCCCTTTGCAGATTTTTTGTGTCCTCCTCACAATTTGCTTTCCCACCCATCTTTGTATCATCAGCAAACTTGGCTACATTACACTTGGTCCCTTCATCCAAGTCATTAATATAGATTGTAAATAATTGAGGACCCAGCACTGATCCCTGCGGCACCCCACTAGTTACTCTTTGCCAACCGGAAAATGAACCATTTATCCCGACTCTCTGTTCTCTGTTAGTTAGCGAATCCTCTATCCATGCTAATATATTACCCCCAACCCCGTGAACTTTTATCTTGTGCAGTAACCTTTTATGTGGCACCTTATCGAATGCCTTCTGGAAATCCAAATACACCACATCCACTGGTTCCCCCTTTATCTACCTTGTTCGTTACATCCTCAAAGATCTCCAGCAAATTTGTCAAACATGATTTCCCTTTCATAAAACCATGCTGACTCTGCTTCATTGAATTTTGCTTTTCCAAATGTCCCGCTACTGGCTTCCTTAATAACGGACTCCAACATTTTCCCAATGACAGATGTTAGGCTAACGGGTCTATAGTTTCCTGCTTTCTGTCTGCCTCCTTTTTAAATAGGGGCGTTACAATAGCGGTTTTCCAATCCGCTGGGAACCTCCCCAGAATCCAGGGAATTTTGGTAGATTACAACCAATGCATCCACTATCTCTGCAACCACTTCTTTTAAGATCCTAGGATGCAGGCCATCAGGTCCAGGGGATTTGTCTGCTTTTAGTCCCGTTATTTTAATGAGTACTACTTCTTTAGTGATAGAGATTGTGTTAAGTTCCTCCCTCCCTATTGCCCCTTGATTATCCACTATTAGGATGTTTTTAGTGTCTTCCACCATGAAGATCGATACACAGTATTTGTTCAAAGTCTCTGCCATTTCCCTGTTCTCATTATTAATTCCCCAGTCTCATCCTCTAATGGACTAACATTTACTTTAGTCACTCTTTTCCTTTTTATGTACCTGTAGAAACTCTTACTAGCTGTTTTTTTATTTTGTGATAGTTTACTTTCATAATCTATCTTCCCTCTCTCTATTTTTTTTTAGTTGTTCTTTGCTGGCTTTTAAAAGTTTCCCAATCCTCTGGCCTCCCACTAACCTTGGCCACATTGTATGCCCTGGTTTTCAATCTGATACCATCCCTTATTTCCTTAGTTAGCCACGGATGGATATCCCTTCTCTTATAGTCTTTCCTACTCATTGGGATATATTTTTGTTGACACCTTGCGTGGTATTGCCGCCAGTCGTTGCCCCCGACAACATTTTGTGTCGATGCACGCTGTGTGAAATGGCGGACCGGCCCAGCTGCCCTTAAAGGGGAGGGCGCACTGCCGCACCGTCATGGTATTTTTTTTGTCAGCCGACTGCCAGATCGGCCCAACACTTATTACTCCCGGGTTCGGCCAGGCCTCCAACCTGAAGGGGAGGGACATTGTGACGCGTCAGTGTGACGTGGCATGTGCGTGTCGCACTACCGACTGATCGTGGAGGCGTACCCGCTGTAAGGGCACGTCTGTCCTGCAGCTGTCACAAATTCCGTCCCAAGCCAAAACAAACTTCAAAGTGCCTGAATATCGACGGCATCAAAAACAGAGGGCAATTTCTACCCCACTCTCTGTATCCACTCTATCAAAACCTTTCCTAATTTTAGGTCACCCCCTCATCCTTCTCTTTTCAAGAGAAAAGGGACCCAGTCTCTTCATCTTTTCCTGATATATATACCCTTGCGTTTCTGGTATCATCCTTCTAAATCTTCTCTGCACCCTCTCTGATGCCTCTATATCCTTTTTATAATATGACAACCAGAACTTTACGCAGTACCCCAAGTGTGGTCTAACCAAGATTCGATACAGGTTTAGCATAACTTCCCTACTGTTCAATTCTATCCCTCTAGAAATAAACCCCAGTGCTTGATTTGCTTTTTTAATGGCCTTGCTAACCTGTGTCACAACCTTTAGTGATTTGTGTTAAGATCCCTTTGTTCATCTACCCCACCCAGAGTCGCATCCTCCAAGTAATAAGTGACTTCCCTGTTCTACCTTCCAAAATGGAATACCTTAATTTATCTGTGTTGAGCTTCATTTGCCAATTATATGCACATTCTGCAAGTTTGTTATTAATGTCCTCCTGTAATTTGTTGCAATCCTCCTCAGTATTGACTATCCCCCAATTTGGTGTCATCTGCAAATTTAGAAATTGTGGTTTTGATTCCAAAGTCTAAATCATTAATATAAATTGTGAACAACAGTGGTACCAGCACTGATCCTTGTGGAACAGCACTACCCACCTTCTGCCCCTGTGAATAGCTACCTTTTCATGACCATCTCCAACAAGAGAAAGCCCAGCCGCCTCCCCCGATCTTCAATGGCACCACCATCATCAGTATCCTGGATCAGCTATACCGACATTGTGGTCACAAGCAGTGCAGCGACGGGGCACTCTGCGATGAATGCCTTGCCTATTGACTAAAGCCTTTCCGCCATCTACATGGTTCAAGTCAGGAGGGTAATGTAATACTCACCGCTCGCCTGGATTGGTCACCTGCCACTGGTCTCAATAACCGTCCCCCATATCACCGCTGCACTGTGTCTGCAGTGTATACAATGCACAGCAATGCAGCAACTCACAGAGGTTAGTTCAACAGCCGTGACCTTTAACACTCAGAAGAACAAAAACAGCAATGTTGTGGAAACACCACCACCTCCATGTTCCCTTCCAAGTCGCACACCATCTGACTGCGATATGCATTGCTTTCCTACATTGTCAAAATCCTGGAACTCCCTATCTAACACCACTGTGGGAGCATCATCACCACACGGACTTCAGCGGTTCAATAAGAAGTCCCACCAGAAGATTGCACCTGCCTTACACTGTAAATAGGGAAAGTGTATGCTCATCGTGTGAGGCATCCAAACAAACCTGTGTGGATCCCTCAGGAGCTTGGTTCAGAAACTCTTATGCATGGATGGCTTTCCGTGTGTCAGATACTCAAGAAACCATAGCCACAAAGACCAGCACACAAGGGGCAAAAACGAAACCCGTTAAAGCCTTGCATTTATACAGTATTTTCAGAAACATCTCAAATCATTTCTCGTACTATGATTTACTTGTAGACAAACAGCAGCCATTTGTACACGCAAGATCCCTCCAACACCAGCAAGATTTGTAACCAGTTCATTGAGTTTTGGTGTTTTGTGAGGAAACCCAGAATCACTTTGTGCTGTTCTTTGAAAACAGCCATGGGATCCTTAACATCCAACTGAAAGGGCAGATGGAGTTTCATCCAATGTTTCATGTCTCATCCAAAAGATAACACCTTCAGCAATGTAGCACTTACTCAGTACTGGACTGGAGTGCGAGCCGAGGTTACATGCTTTAGACCTTTAGTGGGGCCTGAACCCATAACCTTCGAACTCAAAGGCAATGGCCAAGCTGGGTGCATTTTTTGCTGATGCTGCCGTCAGTGATTATACAATCAGGCCAGCATTGGGCCGTGGAGAATCGCATGGATTTGGAGCATGCAGTCTGTAATTGCATGCAGTTTAAAAAAAGGCTTTAGCACTGGAATGTTACTTTTTGTTTAGAAAGAAAGACTTTGATTTCTACAGCACCTTTCACGACCACCGGATGTCTCATAGCACTTTACAGCCAATGAAGTACTTTTGGAGTGTAGTCACTGTTGTATTATGGGAAATGAGGCAGACAATTTGCACACAGCAAGCTCCCACAAACAGCAATGTGATAATGACCAGATAATCTGTTTTTTATGTTGATTGAGGAATAAATATTGGCCCCAGGACACCAGAGATAATTCCCCTGCTCTTCTTCGAAGATATTGTCATGGGATCTTTTACATCCACTTGAGAGAACAGACGGGGCCTCAGTTTAACGTCTCATCTGAGAAACAGAACCTCCGACAGTGCAGCACTCCCTCACCACTGCCCCTCCAACAGTACAGCACCCCCTCAGCACTGCACTGGGAGTATCAGCCTAGATCTTTGAGCTCAAGTCCCTGGCGTGGGACTTGAACCCACAAACTTCTGACACAGATGCGAGTGTGCTACCCACTGAGCCACAGCTGACACTGACATAGCTTGATAGCTACAGGTCTCTCCTTACTGCTTTTTATAGAGGGCACAGGGTTAGGTGACTGAGTGGTACATCCTTTAACATGTGGAAAATCCAGCTCGAATGGGATAAACGACTCCTGTGTCTGTTCAGTGTAAGGGTACTTACTGAGAGAGGCCACAGGCTGCCTGCAGCTATTAAGTCTCACACAACAGTGTAACCCTGTCCGTGTGTGACTGATGTCCCAGAAACATAACTGGACATTTATCAGATGTCACAACACACATCTCACCATTCACAAAGGGTTTCACACAAAACCAAAATACTTCGTGCACAAGACAAGCATTCACTTAAATCTCTTTCTTGTATTAAAGAACACATCGAGTCATTGTCACTCAGCTTAAGGCTTAAGGACCAGAGACTATGTGCCGCAAGTCGGTCAGACACTGGCCTTCTACTTGAAGGGGTTGCACTTCAGTCCCACACTCCTGATCTTTGGGCACCCGATACAGAGGGGAGTGGGCAACTTGGGAGACATCCTCGTGGGCCTGTTCCTGGGCCTGGCCAAGGTGGCCATTAACCGGTCCAGGCAGCGGGCGGTCGAGGGGGTCGTTCATCCCGACTGCTGCCTCTCTTCCGCGCCTACGTTCGCGCCTGGGTGTCCCTGGAGATGGAGCACGCGTTGTCTGCTGGAACGCTCGCGGCCTTCCGGTGGGCACCGGAGGGACTGGAGTGCATCATACCCCAGGAAATAGAATTCTAATTTAATTTGTTAAGGTTCTTTTTAATTTTGGTTAAGTTACAGTCTTTATTGATTATGCCCCTTTAAGACGGTGGCACAGGATTCCCTCTAAATTGGTGATGGCGATAGCCGCCTGTGCAATAAGACTGAACATTGGCCTTTCCTCTGTAGGTTCTGGGTTTGTGTCCAGCCCAAACAGAGGCAATGCAAGTCTCCTGTGTGTGGTCACTGCACTGGGCCTATGCGATGTGACTTTGGGCAGTATCAGTGCAGTTCCTCATGTTCAAAGCCTCAAACTCACAGCACAGAAAAAGGCCATTCAGCCCAACTGCTCAATGCCGGGGTTTATGCTCCACACCAGCCTCCTCCCACTCTAAATACCTCGTCCCACTCTGCCCCACTTTCCCTCTATTCCCTTCTCCCTCAGGTATTTGCTCTCAGCACAGCAGAGCACAGCTGTGTCACGATCAGAATTGTATTAAAACTAATCTGGAATAAATTGGCAATCTCCCCCAGAGGACAGCAGGAAGGACGTGTGAAAGGAAACATGTGATGTTGAAGCAGTTTAGGGTGCTGTTGTAAGGTTGGGGCTGAGGTGCTCTGTTAGGGGCTAATTGCTGACACATCTCTTCACTCTGCAGTTTACCCTGCACTTTACCTGAACTGAAGTCACTGGTGCAGACACCGAGTCCAAAAATGGAATGTGTTCCATTCCTCAGCACTAAAACTCCTCACCTTCATCAGCACCCAGCCACCCCCACAGAGTCGACACAACGAGTGAGGTGACCTCAATAACATCGTGCTTAGTCCAGCTCTGTGTCTCAGCACAGTTTGGCAGGAGAATGGCCAATGTTGCAATTTTACCAGCATCAATCTGCCATTTAAATTTATATAACAAAATGCTCAAACATTAAGGTGCTGTTGCTCACCAGCCTGCAAACACTCAGCGATGATCAACTGCATCAATCCACCCGCCTACATCTCAGCCCGTCAGTCACTTTGAACGGCTGAGTCAGACCCACAGCTTCCATATCACAGCTCACACTAAACTTCACATGGAGGGACAATAACACAATCCAGTTAGGGCCTTTTTTGTTCATTTTCTGCTCATCAGGTTAAGGGGTGTCAGTGTCAGTGTCTTGCACTCCCAAATGAGGTGCAGTGTGGATTAGATACAGAGTAACGTTATTTCCACACTGTCCCATCAAACACTCCCAGGGCAGGTACAGCATGAGTTAGATACAGAGTAAAGCTCCTTCTACACTGTCCCATCAAACACTCCCAGGGCAGATACAGAGTAAGGCCAATTTACTCTTCCCTACAATGAGCCTCAGCTACAATGCTGAGGTTGATATTTTACACTTCCCACATGCTGCATGAAGGAGCTTTAGTATTGCAGGTGTTCAGTGAATGATCGTAATCGTAATACAGAGCTCTGTCAGTGAGGCTCATTTAGCTAACCCAACAATTAGCGAACCGACAGCATCATAGATCTACAGAAATGTGTGCCCTCAGGTGAAAGATGCTGTTTCAATGCAGCAATCGTGGAGAGTTTGGGGCCGAAATTGCCCTCAGCGTGAAATTTGAATAAATCAAAAATGTTCCACCCAGCGGGAGCCAGAGGGAAATGTTGGAAAGTTTGGATCTTTAACTCTGACCCCGTCTTCCAGCGCTTTGGGGCGCTGTTTGAGGTGGTGTAGTGACGGGATCGGGTATGGAGCGGGGCAGTCTCCATCACCACTGCCTTGACCATGTCAGTGCGGCGGTAATTATGTCAGCGTGGCGCGGACATACCACATCGCAATGATGCGTCACAATGTCCGGGCACTGCGTTGAGCCCACTGGGCCCCCAGGGGGGCGCTTCGGCTAGGCCGCGGCCGCCATTGTCAGGCCGGCTCAAGGGTTAGTCGACCATTGGTACAGAATGTTGGCTGCGGCAGTAGACCCTCCCCTTGAAGGGCGGGCGGCCACACCCACCCCCCCCCCCCCAGCCACAGGCAGCTTCCCGAATCTCAAAGTTGTTGGGGGCACCGACCGGCGGTATCTGCGCTCCGCGGGGCAATTCTCCCCACGGGGCGGGAAAGGGGTCTTCGCCGGTCAGTCAGAGCCCCGTGCGGGGCGGAAATACAGCGCGGCGGAAACCTTCCCACTGCTCCTGACCCGGGGGCAATTCCGGATGGGCTTTACCACCCCGTTACCACCTCTTAATGGGTCTTAACGAAGAGGGCAATTTTCCCCCCCCGCTAGGTCTCTGCACTATGTCGTGGGGCTGAGCAGTGTTACTGAGATAAGACTCCGATCAGGAGTGTAAAGGGGATGTCAGAGTCCCATTATAAGATCATAAAAGCCAGCAGTATCGCCCAGATTGAGACCATCAAACCAGGGCTGGTTTTGTGCTGTGCGTCACACCAACAAGGCACTGGTTTGAGGCTGATGCTAATTAGTTTCTTGTTGGTGAGCCTGCCGCAAAGATCAGAGGGAGGAAGCCTACCCAGCCTATCTGAGCTTTATTGGGATAAAAGTCCCAGGGGTTATTTTGGTGAAAGGCTGAAAACAGGCACTAAATGGGCACTGTGCTGATAAGACACACAAGGCAGTCAATCATCAAGGGCTTTCAAGACATCATAAATTACCAGCATCAATCTCAAATCATTTCCTTGAACTGCCTGTTCCCCAGAATTTATCAGAATGAGCAGGATAGGGTTTACACAGGCACTTTGTTATAGTAATGGGTTTTTATAGAACTTTTTTCTCAATGTTTTAACAAAGTTCGTCAAAGCGGGCCTTGCCTCCTTTGATCTCCATATTCTGAGGATTAACAATTGCCCTACTTACCATAATCATTTACTGGATTAATATAGCCTCACAGTACATTACTAAACATTCTGAATTAGTGGATACTAAACACCGACCAGAATAAAACTATTAACACAGTTCTTCATAGAATCATAAAATGATACAGCACAGAGGCCCATTCGGCCCATCGTGCCTGTGTCGGCTCTTTGAATAAACAATGTAATTAGTCCCATTTCACTGCTCTTCCCCCATAGCCCTGCAACATTTCCCCTTCAAATGTCTATCCAAAGTTATTATTGAATCTGCTCCCACCGTCCATTCAGGCAGCGCGTTCCCGATCACAACAACTCGCTGCGTACAAACATTCTCCTCTCTCCCTCGGGTTCTTTTGCCGATTACCTTCAATCTGTGTCCTCTGGTTACCGAGCCTCCTGCCCCTGCTCCTGCTCCTCACTCTATCAAAGCCCCTCATGATTTTGAACATCTCTGTTCAATCTCCTCTTAACCGTCTCTGCTCTAAGGAGAACAATCCCAGCTCCATATAACTGAGTTTTCTCATCCCTGGAACCAGTCTGATAAATTTCCTCTGCACCCTCTCCAAGGCCTTGACATCCTTACTATAGTGCCCAGAATTGGCCCCAATCCTCCAACTGGGGCCTAACCCGTGATCTATAAAGGTTTAACATAATTTCCTGGCTTTTGTATTCTCCCCTATTAATAAAGCCAAGGATTCCCCCATTCTTTTTTAACAGCCCTGCCACACCCTGAATGATTTGTGTACAGATACCCCCAGCTCTCTGTTCCCGCACCCCCTTTAACATTATACTATTTAGGTTATATTGCCTCCCTTCATTCTTCCTACCAAAATGCATCACTTCACACATTAAATCACGCGTTAAATCTCACTGCCACGTGTCTGCCCATTTTACCCGTCTATGTCATCCTGAAGTCTGCTGCTATACTCCGCACTGTTTACTAGATTTCCCAGTATCGGGCCATCTGCAGACTTTGATATTATGCCTGTATACCCAAGTCCAGGACATTAATATATACAAAAAAAGCAGTGGTCCTAACACCGACCCGGGGACACCAGAGTCTGATAAACAACCATTCACCAGTGCTCGCTGCTATTTCTTTACAATTCAATAATGAAGGAAGCACAAAAACTCATCGATGTAGCAAAAGCCCAATGAACCAGATGGTGCAGTCTGCAATGAGGCAGTCACCCTTCAATACAATGACTTGTGAAGAAATAAAACAGTCTCTGATGGTTCACAATACAATGTGCTCGTTTCTGGCAAACCAACTACAAAGTTGTCATCATAGACTTGCGTTACATTTGGCAGTAGCATATTGTAATGTAACATCTCGAGCAAAACAAGAACATAAGCCTTTGATCCGTTCATAGAATTCCAAAACAACCATTGAACACTTTAAAACCCCTGCTTTTATCCTTTTAATTGCTTTGAAGTGGGGATTTTTAGATAAATTTTATGATATTAGATTCTAATATATAATTGACAATGTCACATATAAGTATGCAACTAAATGCATTAACCAACTGTGAAACTACACAAGAGTCACACTAGGCACAGAAGGAATAATGCATTTTGTCTGTGGAGATTCAAACAATGAAGAAGTCCCCATCAATCAATAGAATGGAAGACTTTGGCTCAATAAGTGAAGCTGTACAGTGCTCGGGTCAGACCTTGTATTGAGCAGTCCATTCAGCTTTAGTCACTGAGGGACGAGGGAGGCAAATACTGGAAGGGGTGCAGAGAATGAGAAGGAGGCGCATTAGGGTGACTGAGCTCTAAGGACATTTTGGAACAACTTAAAGTGATGTGCGTTGAGCAGAAATGACTGAGAAGGGACTGTTGTGTACGCGTAAATAACTGACAAACTGAGCCAGGAGTAAAGTCACTTAACTTAACTGTGCGCACAACCCAAAATGGTGTCCCAAACCAGCATGAACCAGAATTAATACAGCAACTGTGAATAGCTCCCACAGAGTCCGAATGTCCATCCAGTGAGCTGCAACAAATAAATGGAGTATGAATACAACATATTTCCCCCCTCATTAAAACCACAGTCTATGTACAGACAAAGTCCTTGCGATAGCCGGGTCGTGTTCTGATACACTGAGGCCGGCGTGGAGCTTGCGTTGTTTGATCGATCTTTTGGTTGGGAAACAGAATGCTGCCTCTATCCCATCCTGCTGGCGTTCCGAAATCTGGGATGCGAGTGTGGTGATCTTCGCGCTAGGTTTAACTGGGTGTTTGAGAAAGTCCAGTAGCCAGTGAAGATTCCGCCCAATCGTGAGCTCAGCGGGTGTCTTCCCCGAGTGCTTTGTTGAACGGTACATGTGGAGAATGGTTTGAACCACTTCGTCGAATGTTTTGGCCTGTTGCGAGGTTGGCTTTCAAAACCCTCTTTGATGACACGGTGAAAACGCTCAACATCTCCATTGCTTTGAGGGTTGTACCGAGCAGTAAGGCGATGCTCGATAGCACGACGAGTGAGGAAATCCGCGAACTGGTCAGACACAAACTGTGGTCCATTGTCAGTGATTATTGCCTCTGAGATGCCCCACTTCATGAACATACGCTGCAGATTAGTGACCATCGTTGATGAGGTCACTGAACCTGTTGTAGCAATTTCTGGCCATTTGGAATGCAGGTCATGTACTACAAGGAACCGCTGGTGCTGTGGAGCTGCTTCAACTGGACCGAAGATATCCAACTGAAGTTGTGGTCATGGTCTTTGTGGCCATGGAATGGGCTACATTGACGCTGGTCGGATGTTTGTGGCCTTTTCGCTCAGGCTGCATGCTTCGCAGTGTGAGACAAACTCCTCGATGAGAGTGTCAATTCCAGGCCACCATACTGAATCGCAACATCTCTGCTTCATGCGGACAATACCAGGGTGTCCATCGTGTGCCAATGAGAGAACGCGCTGTTGAAGCGACTTGGGAATTGCTGCTCTATCACCACGAGCTAGGCAGCCATCGTTCCAAATGGAAAATTCATCGCCAAGTCTGTGGAACGTTTTTAGCTCTTCCGGAATTTACTTAGGCCACTCCGTCTGGAGGAAGTGGCACCAATGCTGGAGTCTAACATCACGCTGTGATTCTGTTTTGAGTTCGTCGCAGGAAACAAGGTTTCTGATGGACTGAGTGATGATCGACGTGACACATGTCTCGTCATCTGTGAACAAGTCAGCACCAAAGTCCGAAGCAGGTGTTGAGCGGCTGAGCATGTCAACTACGGGGTTGCGATTGCCAGCGATGTATTGTACATCAAAGTTATACTGATGAAGGCGATCTGATTTGAAGTGGTCTGTGCCCAGATCCAGTTGTAGCGAGTAGTGTAGTTTGCGCTTGGTGATCCGTACAGAGGGTAAATTTTCTGCCATAAGGGTAGATGTGCCAGCGTTCACATGCGTAGATGCAAGCGAGTGCTTCGCTTTCCCTTGTAGAGTATTTACTTTCTGCAGATGAGAGCATATGAGAGGCGAAGGCTACTGGGCATTCCAGGCCGTCAATCCATTGCGAGATCACAGCACCCATGGCGGTGCCTGATGTATCCATGGTGACGTACGTAGTGACATTCGGATCAAAGTGCGTGAGGATAGGAGGGGATGTGATTTTCTCCTTAAGCGTGGTGAATGCCTGAGCCTGGGAATCTGTCCATTCTCACGGGACGTCCTTGCACAGCAACTTGCAAAGTGGCAATGTGCACATAGTGCGCAACGAATTTCAGATAGAAGTTGCAAGTGCTGAGGAATGATGAAAGTTCTTTGACGTTGGTAGCCTCCTGCATTCGCTGGATCGCGTCAGTGTTGTCAAGCGTTGGCTTGACACCTTGTGCTGTGACTCTGTAGCCCAGAAAGTTTATTTCTCCAACAGTGAATGTACACTAATCGGCATTAAGTGTAAAGTTATGTGTAGCAAGTCTAGCCATAACTGCGTGAAGTCGCTGGTCATGTTCTTCCATTGTCCGTCCATGGACGACAATATTGTCGAGCAGATTGAGGGCTCCCTCTATGCCTGCTAGCACAGTAGTGACAATCTTCTGAAATGCACTTGGTGCAGAAGATAGTCTGTAGGGCATGCGTCGATACTGATACAGACCATCATGTGTCATGAATGCTGTGAGCGGTTTGCTGTCTTCCGCTAGGGATATTTGCAGGTAATTGTGGCGCAGTTCGAGTTTCATAAAAATTATTGATCCGTGGAATTCTGAAGACAGTTCATTGATGGTAGGAAGAGGGTACTTGTCGGGGATGATGGCCTTATTGACCTCTTTCAGGTCGATGCATGGGCGGATCTCCCCATTTTTACGTCAATCAATGACTAAGTTCGAGATCCAGGGTGAGGAGTCGATGCTCTCAATGATTCCCTGAGATTTGAGTCTCGTTAATTCTGCGGATACTTGGTCGCGAACCGTGAATGGGAGACGGCGAAGTCGCTGCGTAACCGGTTTGACGGAAGTGTCAACGCGGGGTCGATGGCAGAATTTTGTTGTCACTCCAAACCCTGTGAAAATTGAGGGATACTGCTTGTCAAAATCCACAGGTGTGCCCGTTGGGTCATAAACTTTGAACCTCAGCTTGTCAAATAGGTCAACACCCATGAGGCTTCATCTCTTCGCGACATAAAAGGAAAATTTATGTCCTTATAGTATATTGGAACAGATATGACCCCATGTACCTCAATTTTGGAGGTCGATTCATAGGCGGAACCCCTCATTAGAGTGGAAGTTTCGGGCTGCAGTTGACAGTGCATGAAGTGGGTTTTGTATACAGTTTCGCTCAATATGAAGACTTTGGCTCCAAGGTCAATAAGAACATAAGAACATAAGAATTAGGAACAGGAGTAGGCCATCTAGCCCCTCGAGCCTGCTCCGCCATTCAACAAGATCATGGCTGATCTGGTTGTGGACTCAGCTCCACTTACCCGCCCGCTCATAACCCTTAATTCCCTTATTGGTTAAAAATCTATCTATCTGTGACTTGAATACATTCAATGAGCTAGCCTCAACTGCTTCCTTGGGCAGAGAATTCCACAGATTCACAACCCTCTGGGAGAAGAAATTCCTTCTCAACTCGGTTTTAAATTGGCTCCCCCGTATTTTGAGGCTGTGCCCCCTAGTTCTAGTCTCCCCGACTAGTGGAAACAACCTCTCTGCCTCTATCTTGTCTATCCCTTTCATTATTTTAAATATTTCTATAAGATCACCCCTCATCCTTCTGAACTCCAACGAGTAAAGACTCAGTCTGCTCAATCTATCATCATAAGGTAACCCCCCTCATCTCCGGAATCAGCCCAGTGAATCGTCTCTGTAACCCCTCCAAAGCCAGTATATCCTTCCTAAAGAAAGGTGACCAAAACTGCACGCAGTACTCCAGGTGCGGCCTCACCAATACCCTGTACAGTTGCAGCAGGACCTCCCTGCTTTTGTACTCCATCCCTCTCGCAATGAAGGCCAACATTCCATTCGCCTTTCTGATTACCTGCTGCACCTGCAAACTAACTTTTTCCCCAGGTCCCTCTGCATCTCAGCATGTTGTAATTTCTCCCCATGCAAATAATATTCCCTTTTACTGTTTTTTTTTCCAAGGTGGATGACCTCACATTTTCCAACATTGTATTCCATCTGCTAAACCTTAGCCCATTTGCTTAACCTATGTAAATCTCTTTGCAGCCTCTCTGTGTCCTCTACACAACCCGCTTTCCCACTAATCTTTATGTCATCTGAAAATTTTGTTACACTACAGGCTGTCCCCTCTTCCAGGTCATCTATGTATATTGTAAACAGTTGTGGTCCCAGCACCGATCCCTGTGGCACACCACTAACCACCGATTTCCAACCCGAAAAGGACCCATTTATCCCGACTCTCTGCTTTCTGTTAGCCAGCCAATTCTCTATCCATGCTAATACATTTCCTCTGACTCCGCATACCTTTATCTTCTGCAGTAACCTTTTGTGTGGCACCTTATCGAATGCCTTTTGGAAAACTAAATACACCACATCCATCGGTACACCTCTATCCACCATGCTTGTTATATCCTCAAAGAATTCCAGTAAATTAGTTAAACACGATTTCCCCTTCATGAATCCATGTTGCGTCTGCTTGATTGCACTATTCCCATCTAGATGTCCCGCTATTTCTTCCTTAATGATAGCTTCAAGCATTTTCCCCACTACAGATGTTAAACGAACCGGCCTATAGTTACCTGCCTTTTGTCTGCACCCTTTTTTAAACTGAGGCGTTACTTTAGGTTCCAATCCGCTGGTACCTTCCCAGAGTCCAGAGAATTTTGGTAGATTATAACGAATGCATCTGCTATAACTTCCGCCATCTCTTTTAATACCCTGGGATGCATTTCATCAGGACCAGGGGACTTGTCTACCTTGAGTCCCATTAGCCTGTCCAGCACTACCCCCCTAGTGATAGTGATTATCTCAAGGTCCTCCCTTCCCACATTCCCGTGACCAGCAATCTTTGGCATGGTTTTTGTGTGTTCAACTGTGAAGACCAAAGCAAAATAATTGTTTAAGGTCTCAGCCATTTCCACATTTCCCATTATTAAATCCTCCTTCTCATCTTCTAAGACCAACATTTACTTTAGTCATTCTTTTCAGTTTTATTTATCAGTAAAAGCTTTTACTATCTGTTTTTATGTTTTGCGCAAGTTTACTTTCGTAATCTATCTTTCCTTTCTTTTTTGCTTTCTTAGTCATTCTTTGCTGTCATTTAAAATTTTCCCAATCTGCTAGTTTCCCACTCACCTTGGCCACCTTATACGCATTGGTTTTTAATTTGATACTCTCCTTTATTTCCTTGGTTATCCACGGCTGGTTATCCCTTCTCTTACCGCCCTTCTTTTTCACTGGAATATATTTTTGTTGAGCACTATGAAAGAGCTCCTTAAAAGTCCTCCACTGTTCCTCAATTGTGCCACTGTTTAGTCTGTGTTTCCAGTCTACTTTAGCCAACTCTGCCCTCATCCCACTGTAGTCCCCTTTGTTTAAGCATAGTACACTCGTTTGATACACTACTTCCTCACCCTCAATCTGTATTACAAATTCAACCATACTGTGATCACTCATTCCGAGAGGATCTTTTACAAGGAGATCGTTTATTATTCCTGTCTCATTACACAGGACCAGATCTAAGATAGCTTGCTCCCTTGTAGGTTCTGTAACATACTGTTCTAAGAAACAATCCTGCATGCATTCTATGAATTCCTCCTCAAGGCTACCCCGTGCAATTTGGTTTGACCAATCGATATGTAGATTAAAATCCCCCATGATTATTGCCGTTCCTTTTTCACATGCCTCCATTATTCCCTTGATTATTGTTCAACCCACCATGAAGTTATTATTTGGGGGCCTATAAACTATGCCCACCAGTGACTTTCTCCCCTTACTAGCTCTAATCTCCACCCACAATGAGTCAACATTTTGTTCATTAGAGCCAATATCGTCTCTCACAACTGCCCTGATATCATCCTTTATTAACAGAGCTACCCCACCTCCTTTCCCTTCTTGTCTATCTTTCCGAATTGTCAGATACCCCTGTATTTTTAATTCCCAGTCTTGGCCCCCCTGTAACCACGTTTCTGTAATGGCCAGCAAATCATACCCATTTGTAATGATTTGTGCCGTCAACTCATTTACTTTATTTCGAATGCTGTGTGCGTTTAGGTAGAGTGTCTTAATACAAGTTTTCAAAACCATGATTTTTAGTTGTAATGAGGAAGCAGCAGGGCGTGCTGTCAATGTTTACCCCACAGTCCTTGAATTTGACCAAACTGATGTGTGAAATGCCACAAACGGTGTAAACCACACTGGGTTTATCGCTATCTGGGTTATCTACATATCGAATATGCTGCGATGAGCGACAGACACAAGCAAAATGGTTCACTTTACCACATACAGAGCATTTCTTCCCACGTGCAGTTAGGACTCTTTGCTGAGTGTGATTTGTCCCCACAGTTAAAGGAGTGGAAGTTAAGCCCGCGATCCGTAGTGGGTGGCTTATTACTAGCCCTGAGTCTCTGCTGTGATTTCCACTTTGGACAAACGTCTTGCACATGGGCTGTAGCTGCAGCCTGCTGCACAGGGGGAGCAGGGGATCTGATCGCGTTTGAATCGGAAAGCGCTGATTCAATTTGGATGGCCAAATTAGTTGCTTTGTCCAATGTCAATTTGTCATCCTCCATTAGCAAGCATTCCTGAATGCGGGGGATCGTTGATTTCTCAATAATTTGATCCCTGATCATTTCCTCTGTGAATGCTCCAAAGTTACACGTAGCGACCAGTTCGGTTAATGGAATGATGTACTGTTTCATTGGTTCACCGTTTCCTTGCCCCCTTTGATGAAATTGTTATCTCTCCATCATGATACTTTTCTTTGGGCCCAAAATATTTCTCTAGGGCGCTTACCATTGTGTCATAGGACTCCGTGTCTTCGATTTGGCCAAAGCTGCGTTGGCCTTCGGTGCTGAGGCAGTGGATAAGTATTGCACGGCGACGAGCTGGTGTTACATTGTCGCCGTCTAACCCACTCGCCGTGATGTATGTAGATAAACTTTTTATCCATCTCGGCCATGGGATTGGAGGGTCCCGGGTGTGGAGAGGAAAGACGGGGAGGGGGGGGGGGCGGCGTAGGGAGGTTAATTTGAATCAGCCTCATCGCCAAATTATGTTGTGTACGTAAATAACTGACAAACTGAGTCAGGAGAAATGTAACTTAACTTAACTGTGCTTTTATACAACCCAAAATGGAGTCCCCAAACCGGCATGAACCAGAATGAATACAGCAACTGTAAATAGTTCCCGCAGGGTCCTAATGTCCATCCAGTGAGCTGTGACAAATAAATAGAGTATGAACACAACAGAGACCCTACAAAGATAGATAAACTGGTAAATGCAGCAGAAAATATCAATCCAGAGGATTGTTTTAATTTATACCATAACTGTAGTACAAACATAAGAACATAAGAAATAGGAGCAGGAGTAGGCCACCTGGCTCCTCGAGCCTGCTCCGCCATTCAATATGATCATGGCTGATTTGATCATGGACTCAGCTTCACTTCCCTGCCCGCTCCCCATAACCATTTACTCCCTTATTGCTCAAAAATCTGTCTATCTCCGCCTTAAATATATTCAATGACCCAGCCTCCACAGCTCTCTGGGGCAGAGAATGCCACAGATTTACAACCCTCTGAGAGAAGAAATTCCTCCTCATCTCAGTTTTAAATGGGCAGCCCCTTAATCTGAGACTATGTCCCCTAGTTTTAGTTTCCCCTATGGGTGGAAATATCCTCTCTGCATCCACCTTGTCGAGCCCCATCATTATCTTATAAGTTTAAATAAGATCACCTCTCATTCTTCTGAACTCCAATGTGTATAGACCCAACCTGCTCAACCTATCTTTATAAGTCAACCCCCTCATCTCCAGAATCATCCTAGTCAACCTTCTCTCAACAGCCTCCAATGCAAGTATATCCTTCTTTAAAGGGGACACAAAGTAATTAAAGGCAAGTTCAGGGCTGATGTCAGGAAGCATTTCACGCAAGGAATAGTGGAGGACTCAAATCAATCAAGAGACAGTCGGGTGGAGAAGTGTAGGTTTCTACAGACGAGTGTGTGAATGGGACGAATGGTCTTCATCAGTACTTAGCGTTGTCACATTGTTGGTTAGTCACAAATACAACGAGCAATGACTGCCAATTAATCCTGCACTCATCATCATAGGCAGTCCCTCGAAACGAGGATGACTAGCTTCCACGTCAAAAAAGGGATGAGTTCACAGGTCTTTCAATGAAGGACCTAATATTCCAGATCCCGAACTACATCCTGAAGGGTGGAAGATGCCGGTGCGTGGATTTTTTTAACGTGGGGTGACCGTTGCACACCAGCCACCACACGGGCTTAACAGAGCGAGGTCTTGGTCCAGTAGCAAGGATTACCCAAGATGACTGGAGACCAGCTCTGCTGCACAGACCTAGTGTGCACACATATCACAGTGTGGGCTGGCCCGTGCTGCCTCTGGGCCACTGGCCCCGAACTCACGCCTCTCCTAGGCCCCGATCACATCCCTCCACAGTCTCTCGCTGCTCATTTGCCCTAATCTCGCCGCTCCTGCTGTATCTGCCCACGCTCCAATCACCGACCTGGACCTTGATGGCAGTGGCCGAGGGCAGCGTGGCAGCCCTGACCTGAGTGAGAACAGCAGCGGCAGGTCGGGGCCATAAAAGGAGCGGTGTGGAGGCATAATACTTCAGGGAGCAGCGCGAGCTGGTGCAGGAGGGCGACGGCAGCGAAGAGTGACGTCAGCAAGGTCCAGGTCGGTGATCCTGCACTATCCCTGAGGCTGGTCCACAACAACAGGGATTCAGTGGCATTGACCAACAGCACTGTCAATGTGGCACCTCCCCGAACACCACGCTGCCTGCCAACAGCACCGTGCACACAGCTGCTGTCTCGTATGCTGCAACTAAGCCCCTTTCTTTTCATTAAACAAGCAGAAATGGGGCAAAAGAGAGAGCGACTGTCAGTTACTTAATGTAAGGTCCAACTCCAGCGAAGCAGCTGTTTGAGGTTCTCAGCGACTGAGATGCTGGGAGACACGCTGTGAATGGCCAGCACTTTCTGTTCCCCAGATTCCCATCGTTCCCCGCACTCCTTTGTCTCACAGACTGGAATGCATGGTTCCAGCCTCTTCCACCACCTTTGATGTATCTATGTGTGCAAGTTATAATCATTTAAACTAAACCGCTCCCTAAATCAAGCTGCGAAAACCAAACTATTTAAATTCTGACAAGAAACAGATCGCGTATTAAAATAATAATGTTCAGAGATTTAAACTCTTGAATATACTGTTTGCTCCTTTCATCTTAAGGCCAAATTGATATTGCACTCAATAGAATGTTTGGCTGATGACGTCACTGTTAAACCTGGGCCATGTTTCTTTATCTGACCAGATATTGACCCAGAGTCTCTCGCCTACGTGGCCGATTGTCTGAGCTCAGACAACATGTGATTGTTGGCAGGATATTTGACTGTGGAGGGCACCACAGCCCAATCCCGCCCTCATCTCCTAGCTGAACATGTGCAAGTTCCAGCAGCAGACACAGGGTAGCGCTCACGGCTGGACACCTTGGCTCAAGGCAACTGGAACAACGCACGCAACGACTGGGAGGGGACACCACAATCTTAGAGACTAAAACTGTAAATTGGGACAGTTTTTGCACTCTGCAATGTAAAAACCTTGCAGTGTCAAACACAGAGACAGGAGATCTGGTCAAATCTAAAATAGTGTCCCAGAGGGTCATGCTGCTATGTGCCATGCATGAGAAAAGTGCTACAGTGAGCCTCCTTCAGTGGGCTGGCCATGTACATCTGAGTCACAGAGCTCTGAAAGGTCCCAGATTGTATCTCTGATCTATGCTGACCTAGCTGATCACAGCTGAGGAGCAGAGGCTGTGCTAGAATTGACTCCAGCATACACAAACTAGGAAAAGAAAAATCAAAGCTTTGTACTATCATACCGTTTGTCATTTAATCTTGCCTACGATCCATCCAATCACAGACATAGAAACATAGAAAATAGGTGCAGGAGTAGGCCATTCGGCCCTTCGAGCCTGCACCACCATTCAATAAGATCAAGGCTGATCATTCACCTCAGAACCCCTTTCCTGCTTTCTCTCCATACCCCTTGATCCCTTTAGTCGTAAGGGCCATATCTAACTCTCTCTTGAATATATCCAATGAACTGGCCTCAACAACTCTCTGCGACAGGGAATTCCACAAGTTAACAACTGAAGACGTTTCTCCTCATCTCATTCTTAAATGGCTTACTCTTCGACTGTGTCCTCTGGTTCTGGACTTCCCCAACATCGGCAACATTCTTCCTGCATCTAACCTGTCCAGTCCCGTCAGAATTTTATATGGTTCTATGAGATCCCCTCTCATCCTTCTAAACTCCAGTGAATACAGGCCCAGTTGATCCAGTCTCTCCTCATATGTCAGTCCTGCCATCCCGGGAATCAGTCTGGAGAACCTTCGCTGCACTCCCTCAATAGCAAGAACGTCCTTCCTCAGATTAGGAGACCAAAACTGAACACAATATTCCACGTGAGGCTTCACCAAGGCGCTGTACAACTGCAGTAAGACCTCCCTGCTCCTATACTCAAATCCCCTAGCTATGAAGGCCAACATGTCATTTGCCTTCTTCACCTTCCCTTTTGTTCTTTCCTACTCTTCACTCCTTTCCCGCACCTCTGGATTTGCTTAAAATCTGGTACATCTCGAACAAAAGGTCATCGACCTGAAATGTTAGCTCTGTTTCTCTCTCATATGAACATAAGAAATAGGAGCAGGAGTAGGCCATTTTGTCTTCCTCCTTTTTTAAATAGAGGTGTTACATTTGCGGTTTTCCAATCTGCTGGGACCGACCCAGAATCCAGGGAATTTTGGTAGATTACAACCAATGCTCTCCACAGATGCTGCCTGACCTGCTGAGTGTTTTTATTTTAGATTTCCAGCATCTGCAGCATTTTGCTTTTGAGAAGAAATGTCAGCGAAGGTTCCTGCTCCCGATTGATATCCTGATCCCTGCGGGAAACTGTGAGTGGACATTGGATGAAGACAGATCAGGGCTCGACTCTGATGCCTCCATGGCTGAGTGGGCTGCTGACACTCCCACATGAGGCATGGCCTCTTTGGGTGAGGAACTGAAATACAGGAGGTGACCAATGCTCAGAGTCATACCCGAACATGATCTCACAGCTAGCATTGCACTCAATCTACATTGCATTCAGCAAAGCTCACAGCTTACCCGAGAAACAAGTGAACAAGCTACATTGCATTGCACGTCGCTGAGGAACATCCCAAATGCTTCACATTTGCATCGTTTGAAATATAATCACTGTTGTGATGTAGCAGTTCACGTCCCGCAAACAGCAAATAGAGGTCAGTGTGGAATCTCTCGAGGGCAGCTCTTGTGCTACAAGCCCAACCTTTCCTAAACAACGGGTGCAGTTCTTGCTCAGGACATTGTGAAGCAAATATGAGAACCAAATTACTTTTAATGGTAAACAGAAAGACTTGCATTTATGTAGTGCCTTTCATGCCCTCAGGATGTCCCAAAGCACTCCACAGCCAATGAAGTACTGATTGTAGTGTAGGCACTGTTGTAATATAGAAAACGGTAGCTAATTTGTGCACAGCAAGGTCCCACAAACCGCAATGTGATAATGACCAGATAATCTGTTTTTTAGTGATGTTTTGATTGAGGGATAAATATTGCCCCAGGACACCGGGGATAACTCCCCTGCTCTTTGAAATAGTGCCCTGGGATCTTTTATGTCCACCAGAGAGGGCAGATGGGGCCTCGGTTTAACATCTTATCCAAAAGTCAGCACCTCTGACAGTGCAATACTCCCTCAGCACTGCACTGGATTTTTGTGCTCGTCTTGGAGTAGTACTCGGACCCACAACCTTCTGACTCAGGCGAGGATGTTACCCACAGTGCCATGCTGATATTTGGACTGAACTCACACTCTCCCTGTCAACACATCCTAATACACGCAGATACAATCTCTGCTTTAACAACACGAGGCAAACAATGGCACTACTCTGCCCGCAGTGTTGGGGTTTCACAGCCCAACAACACCATTCGATTGAGTAATGCTCAGTGTCTTACAAATTCTGCCTTTTTCCTGCTCTAGGATTTCAGACGATATTTCTTCATCAGTTAAGACCCAGGCTGAGTGAAAACGTCTTGCGTAGCATTTCCAGATCCTGCTGACAGCCAACCACAACATCAAACTTTTGTGCTGATATTAGGAAATGCAGACCATCAGATAAAAGGTTGATTTTGAACAGGCTATTAGGTTAATGGATACTGCCCAAAAATAGCCTCCACACTCAAATTTCAGCTAAAGTCAAAACCTCAAAAAATCCACAACTCAGACATTTCAATTTACTGAAACAGAGAATTTGTAAAAAACAAAATATGAGGGGGACAATTTTCCTCGGATACTTTAGGCACTAAAACGTCTCTGAGGTGGCCAAGATGGGGTCTTGAATGCAATATCAGTTTAGCGCACCTTTAATGCAAGAGGCCATCTTGGTAAAGGAGTTGAAGCGCGCTAGGAATGGCCGCCCCGAGGATCGTTAAGGCTCTGATTGACAATTAAATTGTCTGCTCGCGCTCATTGAAGAAGCTGCACACCATTTTGTGGGTAACGCTTCATTTAACGGCCTCTCCTAACAGCGGGCAGCTGAACTAAGTTGTTGCTGAGGATTCCGAGCGCTACTTAAAGCCATGTTCAGCTTTCAATGTTCACTTCTGATTGAGATCAACTGATCACACTGCATTTGAAAAGGATTTTTGGCAAGCAAGACTTCATTTTTATCCAAAATTCTCTCAGGGCTTCTCCTAAAGAGAGAGAGTATTGTGCTACTGTAACTGATTGGATACCTTATAGGAGTCACCTGGAGAAAGGGAGGGCTTGGTCACGAGGATCTTACTAGCTGGAGGAGCAATGGGAGGAGGACCGGAGGCCAGGCAGAGCAGCACCAGCTGCTGCAGGAGAGAGGGACAGTAGGGAGAGGTGGCATCCTCCTCCCAGGGTACAGGATATCCCTCCTCCACCAGGGCCTCCTCCACCAGGACCTCCTCCACCAGGACCTCCTCCACCAGGACCTCCTCCTCTAGACCTCTTCCACCAGGACCACCTCCTCTGGGCCTCCTCCACCAGGACCTCCTCCTCTGGACCTCCTCCACCAGGACCTCCAGTGCCCCACCATTCCACCCCCGGGTAGAGGACATCCCTCCTCCTCTGGACCTCCTCCTCTGGACCTCCTCCACCAGGACCTCCTCCTCTGGACCTCCTCCACCAGGACTTCCTCCACCGGGACCTCCTCCACCAGGACTTCCTCCACTGGGACCTCCAGTGCTGCGCTGGGAACCTGTGCATCCTCTCCCTCGGTCCCTTAACCATCCTGAAAAATTCCATTGTTTGTCACCCAGTGCACTCCACACCTTCAGTTGAAGAGAGTGCATGGAGGCCGGAGGCCAGTGTTCCTGCAGCCATGCAGCGCTCTGGTGAACCTGCTCCAGGCCCCTTTCGGCTGCGCGGCGCCCCAAAAAAATTACATGGAACATTGGTGGAGACTACACCAAAATGTCGTCTAGTATGTGCTTGAGTGCAAAAAGTGCAGGTGTCCATATTAGTGGCTCAAGGCACATTTCAAACCTGGTAATGATCAATTAGCCCCAACGTGGAGGGCTAAAATCAGACTTTCAAACAGTTGTGTCGTATTAGCACAGCACTCACTCAGTGCCTGTCACTAAATGCTGGCTCTGTTGATGAATGCCTTGCCTGGTGTAGAACTGCTCGATAAAGACAAGACTGGTCCCTCATCTATAGAAACATAGAAATTTACAGCGCAGAAGGAGAACATTTCGGCCCATCGTATCCGCGCCGGCCGACAAAAAGTCACACGGCCCTCGGTCAGCAGCCCTAAAGGTTACATATAAACCCATGAACAATGATGGAAAGGCAAGGAGCACCCAGCCCAATCAGTCCGCCTCACCACAACTGTGACACCCCTTATACTGAAACATTCTACACTCCACCCCAACCGGAGCCATATGATCTCCTGGGAGAGGCAAAAACCAGATAAAAACCCAGGCCAATTTAGGGAGAAAAAATCTGGGAAAATTCCTCTCCGACCCATCCAGGCGATCGACACTAGTCCAGGAGATCACCCTGACCCTATTCTATTCCCTGCAGCACTTACCATTATATCTGTGCCGTCCAACAAAAGGTCATCCAGTCTAATCCCAATTACCAGCTCTAGGTCCGTAACCCTGCAGGTTACGGCACTTTAAGTGCCCATCCAACCATCTCTTAAAAGTGGTGAGGGTTTCTGCATCCACCACTCTTCCAGGCAGCAAGTTCCAGATGCCTACAACCCTCTAACGTAGCTCATCACACCCAGAGTGTTAGTTGGCTTGCTACACTTGGCCCTAGTGCCCTTTGCGAGAAACAATCAGGCAAAGTTCCTGACCACTATCTGGTGACATGTGCACAGGTATGAAAGTTGGGAGTTCAGGGATGGTCTTGGCTGCAATGCCCCTGTTACAGGTTTTGGGGCTCTCATTAGATATTCCCTTGACTGCAGTCACACTGGTCACTCCCATAAATAGTCTTACATTCAGAAGTGTGCCTACCCCGCTCAATAACCCAGGGCTGCAACCATAGAATCCGCTTGTGATCAGAACTGGATATTGTCTTTCGCACATCCCCCGATACACACTTCTGCAGTTTCCAAAGGCGGGCTGAAAACACTTGCTGAGACCAGGCAGATATGAATGGTTAAACTGCTTTATATCATGGACAGCATGTGAACATACACACAGAGCAACAGTCAACATAAATTCCATTTACTTCATTTAATCTTACTTATCTTCTTGAAAAATAGGAATAAAGAATAAACCACATACCCTGTCCTTAAGTGGGCTGGCTGGATTATTTTTTGGCATTAGTTTCTTTTTAGGTTATTTCTCTCTGCAAAAACTGTCGTGCATTTTCGGATTCCCGTTCCGAGCTCCAGGCCTGCTGCCTGCAGTCTTATTTTAACACCTCTCTTTCCTGTGACACTAACTTCCTCACTGGTCAGTGGTTTGCCAATATGATTGTCAATAAACCCAGAGACCTTTTCTCCTCCTTGGGGTGCAAGTTGAAAGAAAAATGAATGGAATCCAGCCTGAGGAATGGGTTTGCAATGGTTGAGACAATTAACCCTCATTGAATCAGTTTGCATTACACTGTGAGCTGTGACATTCCACAAACTGGCCCATCTGGCTTCAATCCAGCAGTCGACAGCTTTCTTATTGAATCTGTGTGAATTCACTTTGTTTTAAAAAGCAACATTTAAACATAACTCTAATCCAAAATCCTTTCCATGAAACAAAAGGTCAAGGGGTCGAAATTCCCTACTGCCCCGGTTGTGGGCGGTAATCTCTCCAGAGCTGGGCACATTAGTCACGCCTCGGAGGTGAAATTGGGCTTCCCGCCTCTCGCAGAAAGTGGTGTGCAATGTCGCGTGCTCCACTTGCTTTTGGGGCAGCATCGGGGGTGCTGCCCAGGCACATCGCGGGGCACTACCCGGGCACATCGCGGGACACTACCCGGGCACATCGCGGGGCACTACCCGGGCACATCGTGGGAAACTACCCGGGCACATCGTGAGACACTACCTGGGCACATGGCGGGACACTACCTGGGCACATCGTGGGGCACTACCTGGGCACATGGCGGGACACTATCTGGACACATGGCGGGGCACTACCTGGGCACATCGCGGGGCACTACCTGGGCACATCGCGGGGCACTACCTGGGCACATGGCGGGACACTACCTGGGCACATCGCGGGGCACTACCTGGGTACATCGTGGGGCACTACCTGGGCACATGGCGGGACACTATCTGGGCACATGGTGGGGCACTACCTGGGCACATCGCAGGGCACTACCTGGGCACATCGCGGGGCACTACCTGGGCACGTGGCGGGGCACTACCTGGGCACATGGCGGGACACTACCTGGGCACATGGCGGAACACCACCTGGGCACATCGCGGGGCACTACCCGGGAACATCATGGGCACTACCCGGGCACATGGCGGGGCACTACCCGGGCACATGGCGGGGCACTACCTGGGCACATCGCGGGGCACTACCTGAGCACATCGCGGGGCACTACCTGGGCACATGGCGGGACACTACCTGGGCACATGGCGGAACACCACCTGGGCACATGGCGGGGCACTACCCGGGCACATCGCGGGGCACTACCTGAGCACATGGCGGGACACTACCTGGGAACATCGCGGGGCACTACCTGGGCACATGGCGGGACACTACCCAGGCACATCATGGGCACTACCTAGGCACGTCACAGGGCACTACCCGGGCACATGGCAGGGCACTACCTGGGCACATTGTGGGGCACTACCCGGGCACATGGCGGGGCACTACCAAGGAACATCGCGGGGCAGTACCTGGGCACATGGCGGGACACTACCTGGGCACATTGTGGGGCACTACCTGGGCACATGGTGGGGCACTACCCAGGAACATCGCGGGGCACTACCCTGGCACATCGGGGGTGCTACCCGGGCACATCGCGGGGCACTACCTGGGCACATTGTGGGGCACTACCTGGGCACATGGCGGGACACTACCTGGGCACATCACGGGGCACTACCTGGGCACATCACGGGGCACTACCTGGGCACATTGTGGGGCACTACCTGGGCACATGGCGGGACACTACCCGGGCACATCATGGGCACTACCTGGGCACGTCACAGGGCACTACCCGGGCACATCGCGGGGCACTACCTGGGCACATGGCGGGACACTACCTGGGCACATCGCGGAACACTGCCTGGGCACATTGTGGGGCACTGCCTGGGCACATGGCGGGGCACTACCCGGGCACATTGCGGGGCACTACCTGGGCACATGGCGGGACACTACCTGGGCACATGGCGGGACACTACCTGGGCACATCGCGGGGCACTACCCGGGCACATCATGGGCACTACCCAGACACATCGCGGGGCACTACCTGGGCACATGGCGGGACACTACCTGGGCACATGGCGGGACACTACCTGGGCACATCGCGGGGCACTACCTGGGCACATGGCGGGACACTACCCGGGCACATCATGGGCACTACCTGGGCACGTCACAGGGCACTACCCGGGCACATCGCGGGGCACTACCTGGGCACATGGCGGGACACTACCTGGGCACATCGCGGAACACTGCCTGGGCACATTGTGGGGCACTGCCTGGGCACATGGCGGGGCACTACCCGGGCACATTGCGGGGCACTACCTGGGCACATGGCGGGACACTACCTGGGCACATTGTGGGGCACTACCCGGGCACATGGCGGGGCACTACCCAGGAACATCGCGGAGCACTACCCGGGCACATCACGGGGCACTACCTGGGCACATCGGGGGTGCTACCCGGGCACATCGCGGGGCACTACCCGGGCACATTGTGGGGCACTACCCGGGCACATAGCGGGTCGCTATCTGGGCACATTACGGGGCCCTACCCGGGCACATAGCGAAGCACTATCTGGGCACATTACGGGGCAATACCCGGGCACATCACGGGGCACTAGCTGGGAACATCGCGGGGCACTACCCGGGCACATTGCGGGGCACTACCCGGGCACATTGTGGGGCACTACCCGGGCACATAGCGGGTCGCTATCTGGGCACATTACGGGGCCCTACCCGGGCACATAGCGAAGCACTATCTGGGCACATTACGGGGCACTACCCGGGCACATCACGGGGCACTAGCTGGGAACATCGCGGGGCACTACCCGGGCACATCGCAGGGCACTACCTGGGAACATCGCGGGGCACTACCGGGCACATCGCGGAGGCTGGTGCGGGTATTGGCCACGGCGGCCTTGCAGAGCACTGGCCAATTGCCGATGCGAGGTGAAAAGGTGTTGCTGCGCACTGCGATGGTCTTATCAGCGGAGCATGTTGAGAATGAATTCACTAACTCCCATGCAATTTTGTGGTTGAATGTGCATGTGTGTCGAAGCAAAAATGGGAGAGCATGCAGTAAGTTCATGATACCAACAGCCAGAGTGCAAGAATATTAACGAGAGAGAAATTGCAAAAAGACTTTTACATGTAGTAGTTTGGGTTTGACTGATTAAAGTCCCTAATGCACTGTCCGAATCTTCCAACCCTCATTGGATTGGGTGTGGGGCCAAAGGACTGGAGGATTGCCAATGTTGCAATCCTGTTTACTAAAGGAGTGAGAGATAACCCCGGCAACTACAGGCCGGTCAGCCTAATGTCGGAGGTGGGGAGACAGGGGTCAGCCTAATGTCGGAGGGGGGGAGACAGGCCGGTCAGCCTAATGTCAGAGGGGGGAGACAGGGGTCAGCCTAATGTCAGAGGGGGAAGACAGGCCGGTCAGCCTAATGTCAGAGGGGGGAGACAGGGGTCAGCCTAATGTCAGAGGGGGAAGACAGGCCGGTCAGCCTAATATCAGAGGGGGGAGACAGGGGTCAGCCTAATGTCAGAGGGGGGAGACAGGGGTCAGCCTAATGTCAGAGGGGGAAGACAGGCCGGTCAGCCTAATGTCAGAGGGGGGAGACAGGGGTCAGCCTAATGTCAGAGGGGGGAGACAGGGGTCAGCCTAATGTCAGAGGGGGGAGACAGGGGTCAGCCTAATGTCAGAGGGGGGAGACAGGGGTCAGCCTAATGTCAGAGGGGGGAGACAGGCCGGTCAGCCTAATGTCGGAGGGGGGAGACAGGGGTCAGTCTACCGTCGGAGGGGGGGAGACAGGGGTAAGTCTACTATCGGAGGTGGGGAGACAGGGGTCAGCCTAATGTCAGAGGGGGGAGACAGGCCGGTCAGCCTAATGTCAGAGGAGGGAGACAGGCCGGTCAGCCTAATGTCGGAGGGGGGGAGACAGGGGTCAGCCTAATGTCAGAGGTGGGAGACAGGGGTCAGCCTAATGTCAGAGGGGGGGAGACAGGCCGGTCAGCCTAATGTCAGAGGGGGGAGACAGGCCGGTCAGCCTAATGTCGGAGGGGGGAGACAGGGGTCAGCCTAATGTCAGAGGTGGGAGACAGGGGTCAGCCTAATGTCAGAGGGGGGAGACAGGCCGGTCAGCCTAATGTCGGAGGGGGGAGACAGGGGTCAGTCTACCGTCGGAGGGGGGGAGACAGGGGTAAGTCTACTATCGGAGGTGGGGAGACAGGGGTCAGCCTAATGTCAGAGGGGGGAGACAGGCCGGTCAGCCTAATGTCAGAGGAGGGAGACAGGCCGGTCAGCCTAATGTCGGAGGGGGGGAGACAGGGGTCAGCCTAATGTCAGAGGTGGGAGACAGGGGTCAGCCTAATGTCAGAGGGGGGAGACAGGCCGGTCAGCCTAATGTCAGAGGGGGGAGACAGGCCGGTCAGCCTAATGTCGGAGGGGGGAGACAGGGGTCAGCCTAATGTCAGAGGTGGGAGACAGGGATCAGCCTAATGTCAGAGGGGGGAGACAGGCCGGTCAGCCTAATGTCGGAGGGGGGGAGACAGGGGTCAGCCTAATGTCGGAGGGGGGAGACAGGGGTCAGCCTAATGTCAGAGGTGGGAGACAGGGGTCAGCCTAATGTCAGAGGGGGGAGACAGGCCGGTCAGCCTAATGTCGGAGGGGGGGAGACAGGGGTCAGTCTACTGTCGGAGGGGGGGAGACAGGGGTCAGTCTACTGTCGGAGGGGGGGAGACAGGGGTCAGTCTATTGTCGGAGGGGGGGAGACAGGGGTCAGTCTACTGTCGGAGGTGGGGAGGCAGGCCGGTCAGCCTAATGTCGGAGGGGGGAGAACTTTTCGAAACAATAATCCGGGACAAAATTGATTGGCATTCAGAAAAGAATGGGTAATAAATCAAAACACGCTTGTTAATGTCAAATCATGTTTGACTAAGTTGATCGAGTTCTTTGATGAATTAACGGAGCAAGTTGATGTGGTGTATGTGGACTTTCAATAGGCATGTGACAAAGTACCGCATCATAGAATGTCGGCAAAAGTAAAGCTCCAGGGATCAAAGGGGCAGTGGCGGTGTGGATCCGGAATTGGCTGAGGGACAGAAAGCAGAGCGTTGTGGTGAACGGTTGTTTCTCAGACTGTAGGGAGGTATCCAGTGGTGTCCCCCAGGAACACTGCTCTTTTTGATATATATCAATGACCTGGACTTGGGTATACAGGGTATAATTTAAAAGTTTGTAGATGAGATGAAACTCGGAAATGTACAATGATGTGGATAGTAACAGACTTCAGGAGGATACAGGCGGACTGATAAAATGGGCAGACACGTGTTTGGTGACATTTAATGCAGACAAGTATGAAGTGATACATTTTGGTAGGAAGAATTGTGAGAGGCAATTGAACGGAATGCTACAATTTGAAAGGGGGAGCAGCAACAGACAATACGCAAATCTTTGAAGGTGGCAGGACAAGTTGAGAGGGCTGGAGAAAAGCACACGGGATCCTGGGTTTATTAAATAGAGGCTGAGTACTAAAGCCAGGAAGTTACGCTAAACTTTTATAAAACACTGGTTAGGCCTCAAGCTGGAGTCTAATTCTGGGCTCCACACTTTAGGAAACATGTCAAGGCCTTGGGGGGGATGTAGACGAGGATGAGAGTCTAGAACCAGGGGTCACAGTCTCAGAATAAGGGGTCGGCCATTTAGGAGATGGGGAGAAATTTCTTCCCTCAGAGACTGGTGAATCTTTGGAATTCTATAGCCAAGAGGGCTGTGGAGGCTCAGTCATTGAGAATATTCAAGCCAGAGATTGATAGACATCGACAGATTTTTGAATATTAAGGGAATCAAAGGATATGGGGATCGTGCAGGAAAGTGGAGTTGAGGTAGAAGAGGGCAGGCTTGAGGGGCCGAACGGCTCACTCCTAATTCTTATGTTCTTAAATTAAGAGGTTTACTTGAATGGTTTCAGGGATAAGGGACTTGAGTTATGTGCAAAGACTGGAGAAGCTGGGATTGTTCTCCTTGGAGCAGAGAAGGTTGAGAGGGGATTTGATCGAGGTGTTCAATATCATGAATAGTTCCGATAGAGTAAAGAAAGGTCAGTAACCAGAGGGCAGAGACTTAAGGGGACTAGCAAAAGAACCAGAGGTGACATGAGGAAGCATATTTTTACGCAGTGAGTCATTGCCTGAAAGGGCTGATTCAATAGTAACATTCACAGGATAAATACTTGAAGGAAAAATGTTTACAGGGCTGTGGGGAAAGAGCAGGAGAGTGGGATTAATGGGATAGCTCGACCAAAGAGCCAGCACGGGCACGACGGGCCGAATGGCCTCCTTCAGTGCTGGATCATTCTATGAGTCTATGAACACCGGGGCTTTAAGTCAGATTGAAGCTCAGTGTACTCTGTCCCAACAACGTACCTTCAACCTGCACCTCTAAACCTCTGCACCAGGCCCATTTCTGACAACAGCCATTCTTGAAACTTCTCTGAGGAAAAATGCTAATTATTGCTGAATTATGAGGACTCATTTGTGATGGGCTGATGCCCACCAGGAACTGGGTTGAAACTGTGCAAAACTTATATTAATTTAGGCCATTACAGAGGTCAAGGAAACTTTCATCTGTTGGCTGAATTCAACCTCAAGTCCCAGAGGTGGAGGGCAGCTTGTTGACCCACTGCACCACAGGTGAGACCTTCACTTTGATAATATTGGACTGCAAGTTGGAAGACATTCATACTGTGTTATTGGAAACAAAACGTTTGGCTGAAGGAGTGCGCTATAGCACGGCTGAACAGTGTAAACCACACACATACTGTAACATCATCAAATTAATCAAAACACCAGTGCGCCCAGGGAGGCTGTGCTTATGTCAACACATTCACACTCTCTAAACCTCACAGAGGAAGTAACGGAAGGAAGCAAAATAAGTCCTACAGATCAAGCCTACCACTACATTTCTCAAAGTCAACCAGCATTGACTGGTACTGTAACAGCCTTGGTTTCTGCTTTGCTTGATAAATCTCCTGTGAAACACCTTGAGATGTTTTACTATGTTAAAGACACTGTATAAATGCAAGTTGATATTTTTGTGCAGAGTATTACAATATTACATGTCATAAATCTCGGCAACAAACTTTGATGGGCTTAATTATCTGAATTCAGAGTGTGTGTTAGTGTTAGCATCTTTTTCTCTTTTCTCAACAATAATCTTGCTCTCTCCACACCCCTCCCACACCCTTCTCTCCTGGAGCTACCATCTCCTGTTGGGTTACACCTCTACAGTGCTCACCCTCCACTGTCACGTCCAACTTACGTTCAATTCAAATAAATACAATATGTCCCATTCCTGCCACCATTATGATTGTCAACATATCTTACAGTTACACACAAAAGATCTAACAGTCCTGTGTTTATATTATAGCGCACTAAGAACATTTAAAGGACGGGGCCGTTTATAGAAGAATGTCACAATAGGAGGACAAAATTGTGAAATCTTTGGAAAATGAGCTTCTGAACCCACTGGTAGCCTTTGCAAGGCTCGGAGAGCAAGAGAAGATGAAGTAAGAGGCAACATTGAAGGGAAGCTAAGGTGAAGGCATGAATCTGCATGCAAATGGCAGAGCAGCCAGGCGCCCAAACCACGACATAAACATATAATATAATAGGAGCAGGAGTCGGCCATATAGCCTCTCGAGCCTGCTCCGCTATTCAATACGATCATGGCTGATCCAATCATGGGCTCAGGTGCACTTCCCTGCCCGCTCCCCATAACCCCAAACTCACTGTTTGATGGCTGCTGAAGTGGAGATGATGCCACTCTGCCTCACTATCTGCATAGATCATACCTGTTTGTGCCACCTTGGTAGGAGGTGAGCCCAATGTCAGGCCGCAACTAACTACAGTTACAGGGTGTGCCAGCCCTATGCTGCATGGTGGCTGCGGGCATCCTTGCAGCGATGGTATAGCTGCCCAACTGGCTCTCTGCTGACCCAGACCCTGTGCAGACAGATTGCCATGGTCATTGCCAATATTGGCAGATATAGAAACATAGAAAATAGGTGCAGGAGTAGGCCATTCGACCCTTCTAGCCTGCACCGCCATTCAATGAGTTCATGGCTGAACATGCAACTTCAGTACCCCATTCCTGCTTTCTCCCTAGCAGTAAGGACTTCATCGAACTCCTTTTTGAATATATTTAGTGAATTGGCCTCAACAACTTTCTGTGGTAGAGAATTCCACAGGTTCACCACTCTCTGGGTGAAGAAGTTTCTCCTCATCTCGGTCCTAAATGGCTTACCCCTTATCCTTTAACTGTGACCCCTGGTTCTGGACTTCCCCAACATTGGGAACATTCTTCCTGCATCTAACCTGTCTAAACCCATCAGAATTTTAAACGTTTCTATGAGGTCCCCTCTCATTCTTCTGAACTCCAGTGAATGCAAGCCCAGTTGATCCAGTCTTTCTTGATAGGTCAGTCCCGCCATCCCGGGAATCAGTCTGGTGAACCTTCGCTGCACTCCCTCAATAGCAAGAATGTCCTTCCTCAGGTTAGGAGACCAAAACTGTGCACAATACTCCAGGTGTGGCCTCACCAAGGCCCTGTACAACTGTAGCAACACCTCCCTGCCGCTGGACTCAAATCCCCTCGCTATGAAGGCCAACATGCCATTTGCTTTCTTAACCGCCTGCTGTACCTGCATGCCAACCTTCAATGACTGATGTACCATGACACCCAGGTCTCATTGCACCTCCCCTTTTCCTAATCTGTCAACATTCAGATAATAGTCTGTCTCTCTGTTTTTACCACCAAAGTGGATAACCTCACATTTATCCACATTATACTTCATCTGCCATGCATTTGCCCACTCACTTAACCTATCCAAGTCGTTCTGCAGCCTCATAGCATCCTCCTCGCAGCTCACACTGCCACCCAACTTAGTGTCATCCGCAAATTTGGAGATACTACATTTAATCCCCTCGTCTAAATCATTAATGTACAGTGTAAACTGCTGGGGCCCCAGCACAGAATCTTGCGGTACCCCACTAGTCACTGCCTGCCATTCTGAAAAGTCCCCATTTACTCCTACTCTTTGCTTCCTGTCTGACAACCAGTTCTCAATCCATGTCAGCACACTACCCCCAATCCCATGTGCTTTAACTCTGCACATTAATCTCTTGTGTGGGACCTTGTCGAAAGCCTTCTGAAAGTCCAAATATACCACATCAACTGATTCCCCCTTGTCCACTCTACTGGAAACATCTTTAAAAAATTCCAGAAGATTTGTCAAGCATGAGTTCCCTTTCACAAATCCATGCTGACTTGGACCTATCATGTCACCTCTTTCCAAATGCGCTGCTATGACATCCTTAATAATTGATTCCATCATTTTACCCACTACCGATGTCAGGCTGACCGGTCTAGAATTCCCTGTTTTCTCTCTCCCTCCTTTTTTAAAAAGTGGGGTTACATTGGCTACCCTCCACTCGATAGGAACTGATCCAGAGTCAATGGAATGTTGGAAAATGACTGTCAATGCATCCGCTATTTCCAAGGCCACCTCCTTAAGTACTCTGGAATGCAGTCCATCAGGCTCTGGGGATTTATCGGCCTTCAATCCCATCAATTTCTCCAACACAATTTCCCGACTAATAAAGATTTCCCTCAGTTCCTTCTCCTTACTAGACCCTCTGACCCCTTTTATATCCGGAAGGTTGTTTGTGTCCTCCTTAGTGAATACCGAACCAAAGTACTTGTTCAATTGGTCCGCCATTTCTTTGTTCCCCGTTATGACTTCCCCTGATTCTGACTGCAGGGGACCTACGTTTGTCTTTACTAACCTTTTTCTCTTTACATATCTAAAGAAACTTTTGCAATCCGTCTTAATGTTCCCTGCAAGCTTCTTCTCGTACTCCATTTTCCCTGCCCTAATCAAACCCTTTGTCCTCCTCTGCTGAGTTCTAAATTTCTCCCAGTCCCCGGGTTCTCTGCTATTTCTGGCCAATTTGTATGCCACTTCCTTGGCTTTAATACTATCCCTGATTTCCCTTGATAGCCACGGTTGAGCCACCTTCCCTTTTTTATTTTTACGCCAGACAGGAATGTACAATTGTTGTAGTTCATCCATGCGGTCTCTAAATGTCTGCCATTGCCCATCCACAGTCAACCCCTTAAGTATCATTCGCCAATCTATCCTAGCCAATTCACGCCTCATACCTTCAAAGTTAGCCTTCTTTAAGTTCTGGACCATGGTCTCTGAATTAACTGTTTCATTCTCCATCCTAATGCAGAATTCCACCATATTATGGTCACTCTTCCCCAAGGGGCCTCGCACATATGGTTTGTGCCACCTTGGTAGGTGTGAGCACTGAGGCGGTGCTGGTGTGAATCGTCCTGGAAGGCCTGCTTTCATGCAGTGCCACTGGAAGCACTGGATGTGATTGGGCTGCTTCATCCAACATCCGAGCTGGTCAGACATTCACATCATTTACTGGTGCCACTGAGTCTACTGAACTAGCTTCCTGCAGGAATAGGAACCTCCACCTGCACTGATTATCTGTGTTCACCTGTGTCAGCACGTTGAGGGTGGGGCATCAGGAGTAGCACACAGTGCACCTCTTGCTCCAGCCTGGCCTTCCAGGCATCACTCTGTACATACTGGGGGGCAACATTCGGCTAAGTGGTTGTCCATTGGGCAATCCATTGATGCTCAGCCCAAAAATCAAAACAATTAGCACAGAGAGTCCTGAGAACCCAAGGACCAGCAGAGGAGAAACAAAACCATATCCTAGACAGTGGCCAGTGTATTCCTAATGCCAGGAATGTGCTCCGGCCTGACGTCTTATTGCAGAGCAACCCTCGAGGCCTGGTTTATAGGGGGCGTCCTCACACATTCGGAAATTGAATGTAGGACAGGCCACACCCATCGCTGCGGTTTTATAAAACCCATACGCTGGGGTCCAATGGGCGGAGATGAGTCAAGATTTATCTTGACTGAAATTCACACCCCACTATGTCTCTTTGCTCTCATTTCTTTGACATAATGGAGACTAAAATCCGCCCCATATGTTACTGGGGTACAACACTCCTAAGTATATATTATATAATAATCAAATAACAGTTATGACACTGTATATAATATTGTACATTAAGTTTTACAGATATAATATTCTATGTAATATAACAGAATATTACAGGTATAACTCCTGTATATATTATATAACAGAGTATTACAGATATAACTCCTGTATGAGTATATAACACACCATGTACTGCAGGTATAACTCTCCTATACATTCTATGGCACACGTGTATATTACACAGATGCCACTTGTCTACTTTTCAATTTATTATATAAGAGATCATAGTGTTATAGATATCACACTCCTCTATATACTAACTATCACACCAACTGTTTGAATGGTTTAGAAGTCCTATAGATTTTAGAATGATTCAAATATCTGGATAAGTTCTACCTATCAGTGAAAAAAGCATTTTTAAAAAGTATCCTTAACATCCGCAAATAGCGTGTGTTCGAGCGCAGGCTAACAATCCTGTGAGGTACCGGCAGGAGAGCAATATGCTGTATTTCTACTGAGTTTATTAAATTACCTAGACTGCTGATGGGTACAATTCTGAGTACAAAATAGCATCTCCCACTGCTTAACTCCACAACTGTTGGTATTGAAATTGTGCTGTCTGATGTTAATGACAAGAATGTCAATGCATTCTTTTCCTCTCTGCCTGTTGTATTGATCTGAGGCAGTAACCCAAAACCTGCGAAACACCTAGGTTCAGGTAGTAAACAAAGCGTTTCACAAGCAACGGCATTACTACTGTCACATGGTGTAATGACAACCTTTGTATTTGTTCAAACTCTCAATTAAGAAATGGAAGCATTTCATTTAACATCTTTGTATTGTACTGATTTTAGGGACCAATTCATCGGGAGTTTAAACTATTTACAGTAAGAGCTTGGTTACGATTGTTTCACTGGATGTAAAGTTCCCATTGTTAGAAGAATTTTGCCACCGGCAGTATTAGTGGAATGGGCTGCACGATTCTCTTTGTTATTATCAATCTGTCTGTTGTGTTTGCCACACCAAGCAGGTGGATCTTACAATAGAAAGGTAACCTTTCAAATGTGCTAACAATGAGTTTTCTCTTTCAGTGGCTCTTGTCCCAGCTGGAGTGCAGGCGAAGCTAAGACCAAGGAAAGGACATAATTACATTAGAAACCAGACAAAAATCAACTTTGGGTTGATGAAAACGATTTTTTTTAAAACCGCAAGTAAAAGTGCTGTATTGTGACAAATGCATGACTAATTTGCCAAGGATGGTTATGCTGAGCTCAGGCTACTCTGTGCTCCGGATTTTGCTGCATCGACATTTACTGGCTCTGAATGTCTCGGCGACGTGACGCAGCGAGGGGTACCCATAATAGGGGCACGGCAGCCTACAAGCCCACCTCCTCCTCACCTGTGGACCCTTGGCAGACTCCCCGGTCTCCTCAGTCACAGTCTGCCCGGTGTGGTACGATGCCAGACCTGGGATTCACTGCCCTTCTCCCTCCCCTAGCATTCCCCAGAAAAAGGCAGCCAACAGCAGGCAAGCATTTATCACTAGGAAAAGAGAGGGCTTTATTAGTTTCACTAGTTTCAGTAGTTATTGGGGATATAAAGCTAGAATTACAGTTGGTGACATTAGCAGATAGCATTTAACACGTTCATGTGACATTCTTTGTTTCTGTTAATTTAAATAATCTGTTTAAAATAACACGGATTAATACCTCTGATAAAATAGAGGACCAAATAATGCCATACAAATGCATTAAAGTTTTCATCGACTATATCATAACAGCCTGTGGGGTTTATTGTGTGGCACTTGGCCTTCACTTCTCAATTGTCCATTGGGGGAATTTGTGATGTAGAGCAGTGCAAGCACAGATCTTCACCGGGCATTCCGTATTGCAATGTGTTGACTGAACCAGGGGGACGCTGGGGAAGTTAGTGAGTAACACTGTTCTAACACAATATCACAATATTCTTAGCTTAATTACGCTTTGTGCAGTGTAAAACTAGTCTATAGCGACGCTGGATTGAACCCTTGGTCTGTGCTGAGTTAGCGATGTTTGACAGAGTGCTGTACTTAGCCTCAAGGTCACCAGGCTGGAACCAATGGCCACAGCCCTGTTTTATTAATCAGTATTCCCTACTGGAAGAGCATGTGTCGATATTGGAGGAGCGCGTACTGGTTTTCATACAATGATATAGCACAAGAGGAGGCCATTCAGCCCATCATGTCTGTGCCAGCTCTTTGAATCATCTATTTGATTAGATTGACTCCCCTGCTCTTTGCCCATAGCCCTGCAAAATGTTCCTTTTCCAGTATATATCCAATTTCCTTTTTGAATATTGAATCTGTTCCCATCACCCTTTCAGGCAGCGTGTTCCAGATCATAGCAACTCGCTGCGTTAAAAATATCTCCTCATCTCACCTCTGGTTCTTTTGCCAATTACCTTAAATCTGTGTCCCTCTGGATACGGACTCTCCTGCCACTGTCTCCTTATTTAATCAATCAAAACCCTTCATAATTTGAACACCTCTATTAAATCTTCTGCTGTAAAGGGAACCCCAGTTTCTCTAGGCCCTCCACGTAATTGAATTTTCTGATCCCGGATACCATTCTGGTGAATCTTCTCTGCACCCACGACATCCTTCCTAAAGTGTAGCGCCCAGAACACAATAATCCAGCTGAAGCCTAACTAGTCCACTTCACCGCCCGCTCCCCATAACCCTTCACTCCCTTATCTTTCAAAAATCTGTCTATCTCCACCTTAAAGATATTCAATGACCCAGCTTCCTGTCATGTATGTAATAACTCGATAGACTGAATACTGTAAACTCACTCAACTTTATTCGGGCCCAAATTGCCCGCATTACATGGTGGCTTCCTTGAGATACCTAGCCCGCATACACATGTGTACAGCCCAATGGCCTCCGACAGTGGTGCCCCCGGTGGCCAGTAACCCCAAGCATACATACATGACAACATCCCCCTTCAAGATCTTAGTATCGGTCTTTTTACAAGTTAAGACTGTCCGGTCACGAATTGATCGTCTCAGTTCAACTCCAGTTCTGGGCGAGTGTTCTGAGTCAGTTATGACTGGCGGCTGGGTAACCGATCTGATGGGAGTGGCAATGACCAAGTCAGGGATTGAAAGTCCAGATTCATTGATGACGGCGGAGTCCTCTAATGAATGAATATAGGTTGGTTGGTCACTGATTGTATCCTTCTCAACTTGTTCCAGTTCATCCGTGTGCCACAGCTTTATCTGATCAACATTGTTCCTGCATGTCTGCCCATTCTTGAGCCTGACGATAAACACTCTGTTACTCTCCATGGCCGTAACAGTACCAGTGACCCACTTGGGACCTTGACCATAATTTAGCACATACACAGGATCGTTAACAGAGATGTCGCGTGACACAGCCGCACGATCATGATACCACTGCTGACTTTGATGTCTGTTTTTAACACGATCGTTCAAGTCAGGATGGACGAGAGAGAGCTTGATCTTGAGACCTTTCTTCATCAATAGTTCAGCAGGGGAGACCCCGGTAAGCATATGGGGTCCTGTCCTGTAACTAAGCAATATGCATGACAAGCGAGTCTGCAGTGAACCCTGAGTTATACGTTTCATACTCTGCTTGATTGTTTGGACAGCATGCTCTGCTTGATCATTAGAAGCAGGTTTGAATGGTGCTCACATGTTTTATACCATTGAGTTTCATGAACTCTTGAAACTTCAGACTTGTGAAGCAAGATCCGGTGTTGCTCACAACGATGTCAGGCAGACCATGAGTAGCAAACATGACATGAAGGCTCTCAATGGTAGCTGTGGATGTACTTGATGACATGATTATACACTTTATCCACTTGGAATATGCATCCACCACAACAAAAACATCTTACCCAGAAAAGGACTCTCAAAGTCGATGTGTATCCTTGGCCATGGTTTAGATGGCCACGACCACAGACTCAGTGGAGATTCCGCTGGTAGTTTACTTAGCTGCATGCAAGTGTTGCACTGATGCACACATGATTCCAGATCAGAGCTAATTCCAGGCTACCATACATGAGACCTGGCGATGGCTTTCATCATGACAATACCGGGATGCGTGCTGTGTAAATCACGTACAAATTTCTCTCTGCCTTTCTTAGGCATAACAACATGATTACCCTACAGTAAACAATCTGACTGAATGGATAGTTCATCTTTGCGACAGTTGTTAGGTTTGGTCTCATCATACATTTCCATAGGTATAGCAGACCAATCACCACTAAGGACACAACATTTCACAACCAATAAAATCGGGTCCTGTCTGGTCCAGGTCCTAACTTGTTGAGCAGTGAAGGAACAGGGGTTCCTTCACTCTCAAAAGCATCCATAAATAACAGTAGGTTGCGGAATATCCAGCTCCGGTGTGGGCAAAGGCAGATGGCTCAGTGCATCGGCACAATTCTCGGTGCCAGGTCCATGGCGAATGACATAATCATAGGCAGATAATGTCAGTACCCACCTCTGGATGCGGGACGATGCATTGGTATTGATACCTTTGTTTTCCGAAAACAATGAAATGAGTGGCTTGTGATCCATTTCGAGTTCAAAATGAAGGTCAGACAGGTACTGATGCATCTTTTTAACCCCATAACACAAGCTAAAGCTTCTTTTTCTACCATGCTATAGGCTCTTTCCGCCTTTTCGAAGCATATGCAACAGGTTGTAGTTTACCCGACTCATTAGCTAGTTGAAGCATACAGCCAACCCCATATGATGAAGCATTACAGGCCAATACTAGGTGCTTACACAGATCATAATGTAGCAGCAAGTTGTTAGAGCAAAGCAGATTTGTAGCTTTCTCAAAAGCTCTATCTTGAGACACACCCCAAACCCAGTTGTCGCCTTTTCTGAGCAGCATGTGCAGTGGCTCTAATAAAGTGCTCAATCTAGGTAAGACATTACCGAAGTAGTTGAGTAGACCAAGGAACGAACGCAGCTCCGTCACATTCTGAGGCCTGAGTGCATTTTTGGTTTTTGAGCCCGTAGGCCTGATGCCATCAGCAGCAATCTTCCTCCCCAGAAATTTGACTTCCGGTGCCATGAAGATGCACTTTGAACGTTTCAGCCTGAGTCCCACTTTGTCCAGACGATGTAGAACCTCTTCAAGGTGTTCAGATATTCAGCAGTGTCACGACCTGTGGCCAGAATGTCATCTCAAAACACGACGGTTCTAGGGACGGACTTCAGTAGACTCTCCATGTTCCTCTGAAATATGGCTGCAGCCGAGCGAATTCCGAAAGGACACCTGTTGTAGATAAACAGTCCTTTATGAGTGTTGATGCACGTAAGTTTATTCAATGTGTTGGCAAGCTCCTGTGTTATATAGGCCGACATCAGATCCAGCTTAGTGAATAACTTAGCACCAGCTAGCATTGCAAACAAGTCATCAGCCTTCGGTAATGGGTACTGATCCTGTTTTGAAAATCAGTTGATCGTGACCTTGTAGTCTCCACAAATCCTGACAGTGCCATCACTCTTCAACACATGGGACTGGCCCATTTGGTAAATTCGACTGTTGATATGACCCCTTCACGTTGGAGTCTGTCCAGCTCAATTTCGATCTTCTCCCTCATTATATACGGAACAGCCCGAATTTTGTGATGGACGGGTCTTGCACCCGAGTCCAGGTAAATCTGCACCTTGGCTCTCATGAAATTGCTGATGCCTGCTTCAAACAGTGAGGGAAACTTGCTCAGCACTTAAGCACATAGAGTATCATCCACCGATAACAATGTTTTGATATCCAATTCCATTTGATTTTTTCGAGCCAATTCCTGCTGAACAGCATTGGACCATTTCCTGGAACAATCCATAATGGTAGATCATGAACCACACCATCATATGAAACCTTGACTACTGCACTGCCAATTACCGGTATGAGTTCTTTGGTGTAAGTACGCAACTTGGCATTGACTGGATTCAGCTTAGGCTTCACAGCCTTAGTGTCCCACAGCTTGTCGAATGTCCTTTGGCTCATTATCGACTGACTTGCACCCGTGTCCAATTCCATCGATACCGGCACGCCATTTAGTTTCACATTAACCATTATCAGTTGGCTCTTTGTCAGGAACGAATACAGTCCATACACTTCCTCCTCGGGTATCCTGGGTTGCATATCCAGGTCCGCGCTGGACTGGTCGTCATCATCCACATGGTGAGTCGCAGCACGCTTGCTCAGTTGTGGACACATTCGCTGAAGATGCCCCACTTTCAAACAGCCTTTACAGATGTACGGTTTAAAACAACACTGATGATGCTGATGATTGCCCCCACAATGGCAACAGGGTTAAATCAGATTCGTACCCGTTGGCGGTCTTTGAAACATAGAAACATAGAAAATAGGTGCAGGAGTAGGCCATTCGGCCCTTCTAGCCTGCACCGCCATTCAATGAGTTCATGGCTGAACATTCAACTTCAGTACCCCATTCCTGCTTTCTCGCCATACCCCTTGATCCCCCTAGCAGTAAGGACCTCATCTAACTCCTTTTTGAATATATTTAGTGAATTAGCCTCAACAACTTTCTGTGGTAGAGAATTCCACAGGTTCACCACTCTCTGGGTGAAGAAGTTCCTCCGCATCTCGGTCCTAAATGGCTTACCCCTTATCCTTAGACTGTGACCCCTGGTTCTGGACTTCCCCAACATTGGGAACATTCTTCCTGCATCTAACCTGTCTAACCCCGTCAGAATTTTATATGTTTCTATGAGGTCCCCTCTCATTCTTCTGAACTCCAGTGAATACAAGCCCAGTTGATCCAGTCTTTCTTGATAGGTCAGTCCCGCCATCCCGGGAATCAGTCTGGTGAACCTTCGCTGCACTCCCTCAATAGCAAGAATGTCCTTCCTCAGGTTAGGAGACCAAAACTGTACACAATACTCCAGGTGTGGCCTCACCAATGCCCTGTACAACTGTAGCAACACCTCCCTGCCCCTGTACTCAAATCCCCTTGCTATGAAGGCCAACATGCCATTTGCTTTCTTAACCGCCTGCTGCACCTGCATGCCAACCTTCAATGACTGATGTACCATGACACCCAGGTCTCTTTGCACCTCCCCTTTTCCTAATCTGTCACCATTCAGATAATAGTCTGTCTCTCTGTTTTTACCACCAAAGTGGATAACCTCACATTTATCCACATTATACTTCATCTGCCATGCATTTGCCCACTCACCTAACCTATCCAAGTCGCTCTGCAGCCTCACAGCATCCTCCTCGCAGCTCACACTGCCACCCAACTTAGTGTCATCCGCAAATTTGGAGATACTACATTTAATCCCCTCATCTAAATCATTAATGTACAGTGTAAACAGCTGGGGCCCCAGCACAGAACCTTGCGGTACCCCACTAGTCACTGCCTGCCATTCTGAAAAGTACCCATTTACTCCTACTCTTTGCTTCCTGTCTGACAACCAGTTCTCAATCCATGTCAGTACACTACCCCCAATCCCATGTGCTCTAACTTTGCACATCAATCTCTTGTGTGGGACCTTGTCGAACGCCTTCTGAAAGTCCAAATATACCACATCAACTGGTTCTCCCTTATCCACTCTACTGGAAACATCCTCAAAAAATTCCAGAAGATTTGTCAAGCATGATTTCCCTTTCACAAATCCATGCTGACTTGGACCTATCATGTCACCTCTTTCCAAATGCACTGCTATGACATCCTTAATAATTGATTCCATCATTTTACCCACTACCGATGTCAGGCTGACCGGTCTATAATTCCCTGTTTTCTCTCTCCCTCCTTTTTTAAAAAGTGGGGTTACATTGGCTACCCTCCACTCCATAGGAACTGATCCAGAGTCAATGGAATGTTGGAAAATGACTGTCAACGCATCCACTATTTCCAAGGCCACCTCCTTAAGTACTCTGGGATGCAGTCCATCAGGCCCTGGGGATTTATCGGCCTTCAATCCCATCAATTTCCCCAACACAATTTCCCGGCTAATAAGGATTTCCCTCAGTTCCTCCTCCTTACTAGACCCCCCGACCCCTTTTATAACCGGAAGGTTGTTCGTGTCCTCCTTCGTGAATACCGAACCAAAGTACTTGTTCAATTGGTCCGCCATTTCTTTGTTCCCCGTTATGACTTCCCCTGATTCTGACTGCAGGGGACCTACATTTGTCTTTACTAACCTTTTTCTCTTTACATATCTATAGAAACTTTTGCAATCCGTCTTAATGTTCCCTGCAAGCTTCTTCTCATACTCCATTTTCCCTGCCCTAATCAAACCCTTTGTCCTCCTCTGCTGAGTTCTAAATTTCTCCCAGTCCCCAGGTTCGCTGCTATTTCTGGCCAATTTGTATGCCACTTCCTTGGCTTTAATACTATCCCTGATTTCCCTTGATAGCCACGGTTGAGCCACCTTCCCTTTTTTATTTCTATGCCAGACAGGAATGTACAATTGTTGTAGTTCATCCATGCGGTCTCTAAATGTCTGCCATTGCCCATCCACAGTCAACCCCTTAAGTATCATTCGCCAATCCATCTCAGCCAATTCACGCCTCATACCTTCAAAGTTAGCCTTCTTTAAGTTCTGGACCATGGTCTCTGAATTAACTGTTTCATTCTCCATCCTAATGCAGAATTCCACCATATTATGGTCACTCTTCCCCAAGGGGCCTCGCACAACGAGATTGCTAATTAATCCTTTCTCATTACATAACACCCAGTCTAAGATGGCCTCCCCCCTAGTTGGTTCCTCGACATATTGGTCTAAAAAACCATCCCTTATGCACTCCAGAAAATCCTCCTCCACCGTATTGCTTCCAGTTTGGTTAGCCCAATCTATGTGCATATTAAAGTCACCCATTATAACTGCTGCACCTTTATTGCACGCACCCCTAATTTCCTGTTTGATACCCTCCCCAACATCACTACTACTGTTTGGAGGTCTGTACACAACTCCCACTAACGTTTTTTGCCCTTTGGTGTTCTGCAGCTCTACCCATATAGATTCCACATCATCCAAGCTAATGTCCTTCCTAACTATTGCCTTAATCTCCTCCTTAACCAGCAATGCTACCCCACCTCCTTTTCCTTTTATTCTATCCTTCCTGAATGTTGAATACCCCTGGATGTTGAGTTCCCAGCCCTGCTCATCCTGGAGCCACGTCTCCGTAATCCCAATCACATCATATTTGTTAACATCTATTTGCACAGTTAATTCATCCACCTTATTGCGGATACTCCTTGCATTAAGACACAAAGCCTTTAGGCTTGTTTTTTTAACACCCTCTGTCCTTTTAGAATTTTGCTGTACAATGGCCCTTTTTGTTCTTTGCCTTGGGTTTCTCTGCCCTCCACTTTTCCTCATCTCCTTTCTGTCTTTTGTTTTTGCCTCCTTTTTGTTTCCCTCTATCTCCCTGCATTGGTTCCCATCCCCCTGCCATATTAGTTTAACTCCTCCCCAACAGCACTAGCAAACACTCCCCCGAGGACATTGGTTCCGATTCTGCCCAGGTGCAGACCGTCCGGATTGTACTGGTCCCACCTCCCCCAGAACCGGTTCCAATGCCCCAGGAATTTGAATCCCTCCCTGCTGCACCATTGCTCAAGCCACGTATTCATCTGAGCTATCCTGCGATTCCTACTCTGACTAGCACGTGGCACTGGTAGCAATCCCGAGATTACTACTTTTGAGGTCCTACTTTTTAATTTAGCTCCTAGCTCCTTAAATTCATTTCGTAGGAACTCATCCCTTTTTTTACCTATGTCATTGGTACCAACGTGCACCACGACAACTGGCTGTTCTCCCTCCCTTTTTAGAATGTCCTCCACCCGCTCCGAGACATCCTTGACCCTTGCACCAGGGAGGCAACATACCATCCTGGAGTCTCGGTTGCGGCCGCAGAAACGCCTATCTATTCCCCTTACAATTGAATCCCCTATCACTATCGCTCTTCCACTCTTTTTCCTGCCCTCCTGTGCAACAGAGCCAGCCACGGTGCCATGAACTTGGCTGCTGCTGCCCTCCCCTGATGAGTCATCCCCCTCAACAATACTCAAAGCGGTGTATCTGTTTTGCAGGGGGATGACCACAGGGGACCCCTGCACTACCTTCCTTGCACTACTCTTCCTGCTGGTCTTCCATTCCCTCGCTGGCTGTGGACCCTTCTCCTGCGGTAAGACCAACTCGCTACACGTGATACTCACGTCATTCTCAGCATCGTGGATGCTCCAGAGTGAATCCACCTTCAGCTCCAACTCCGCAACGCGGACCGTCAGTAGCCGGAGGTGGACACACTTCCCGCACATGTAGTCGTCAGGGACACTGGTGTTGTCCCCGTGTTCCCACATGGTACAGGAGGAGCATATCACGTGACCGAGCTGTCCTGCCATGACTTAACCCTTAGATACACTTAAATTGCCGACAACAATGTTAAAAGTTACTGACTAATAAAGAAAAAGAAAAACTACTCACCAATCAGCAGCCAATCACTTACCACGTTGGCTGTGACGTCACCTTTTGATTTCCTTCTACTTCTTTTTTGCCTTCTCTCCCAGCTGGAGCTGCACCGCTACGTCTCTCTCAACTCCCGCCTCTCTCGACGCTCTTTGGCCAGCTACAGGTTTCGCATATGCAGTTGAGTAGGCCCTGCCATAAGCAGCTCTGCCAGACGACGACACAATCTTGTTTACAGTACTTGCCTTGGAGCTCCAACTCTTCGATGATATCTGCCTTAAATTATTATCCATCGTCATGCATGCCTGGGCAATCGCGATGGCCTTGCTAAAATCCAGCGTCTCCGCAGCCAATAAGTTCCAGAGGATCACCTCGTGGTTGATTCCTATTATGAAGAAATCTTGCAGCATGTCTCACAACAAGCCTTCAAACTTACATGGCCCAGCAAGAGGTCTTAGGTCAGCGACGAACTCCGACACATCCTGGCCCTCAGAACGAACATGCGTGTAGCATCGATATTGTGAGATGATGATGCCTTCTTTTGGTTTGAGATGGTCACGTACCAGAGCACACAATTCCTCATAGTCCTTGTCCGTTGGACGTGCAGGCTAGAGGAGATTCTTTATGAGGCCATAGGTTTTCGGACCGCAAAGAGTGAGGAAAACCGCCCTGCACCTAACCGCATCAGTAGCTTCCTCCATTTTGTTGGCCACAAAGTACTGGTCCAGGCGATCGATAAAATCCGACCAGTTCTCTCCCTCCACAAATCTCTCCAGAATTTAAATGGTACTCATTTTGCATGTGAAGGTTCTTGAGTTACCTCGTCGCCAAATGTTATGTATGTAATAACTCGATAGACTGAATATTGTAAACTCACTCAGGTGCAAACCTGGCTCAACTTTATTCGGGCCCAAAGTGCCCACATTACATGGTGGCTTCCTTTATATACCTGGCCCGTACACAGGTGCGTACAGCCCAATGACCTCCGACAGTAGCGCCCTCTGGTGGCTATTAACCCCAAGCATACACATCCACAGCTCTCTGGGGTAGAGAATTCCAAAGATTCACGACCCTTTGAGAGAAGAAATTCCTCCTCATTTCCATTTTAAATGGGCGACCCCGTATTCTGAAACTATGCCTAGTTCTAGATTCCCCCACAAGGGGAAACATCCTCTCTGTATCTACTCTGTCAAGCCCCCTCAGAATCTTACACACTAACTTAAGCTCACGCTCTGTGTCACAGTGCACAAGTAGAGCATCGCTAGACAGACTTCTCTTACAAGCGTCGTAAGCTTCCTGTTGTGCTTTTGTCCACTTCCAGTGGACATCCATTTCAAGGAGCTCATTTATGGAGCTAACCTGGTCACTAGCTCAGGTGAGAAATATCGTGGACCATTACAAGGAAAGATCTTCACTCAGACACGTTCCGTGGCTTTGGAGCATTGATGTCAGCATCAACCTTTCCCTTCACTGGCTGCAAGCCATTTGCATCAACTTGCAGACCAAGATACACAACCTTGGGCTGCCCAAAAGCACATTTGCTCCTTTTCAATTTGACGTTGTGGGAATTCAGCCTTTGAAACACTATTGTATTTTTGGCCCATTAGCGCCTGGGTTAGCGCCCCGGTGGGGCGTTAAATGCGGATTTTGGGCGTTATGCCGGGTGTCCAGGATTTACCGCCCGGCTGGAAGAATCGGCGATTGGTTTGCGCGGGCCCAAAAATTTATCCCGCCCCGCCCTCCGTTTTTAGCGTGGTGATGATGTCAATCGTCGTGCAACGCTGCGCTAGTGCCCCGGATGGAACATTCAGCCTTAACGCCTCATTTAACGTCCGCCCCAGGAAACGCCTGAAAAACCCAGGCGGTCCCAGGGTGCAGCAGGCGATATTGGCAGAGTATTTAAATGGAGGGATGAGGATCCTACATCACAGGTCACATTGACTACAACGGTTGGGCACATAACGCTATGTGAAGCTCCAACTTGCAAACTTCACTATTATCTGCCACTACAGTGCCCTTAAAACTTCAGTGAGAGAATTTAATGGGGCATTACTAGTTCTCCAGCGTATCATGCTCCATGCTATTGTCAGGCGGTGTCAAGCTAGAAGAATGGCTCTTGGCCATGTTGGCCCACGGATGAGGAAAGGCCGAAGACTTCTGAGGAGGAGGGCCTACCCCTACGGGTTTACAGGCAGCAACGCTCATACCTCCAGCTCTCTGAGGAGCAGTGTGTGAGAAGGCTGCGCTTCCGACAGGAAGTGCTGACAGAGATCACCATCTCCTACAGGCAGACCAATACCTGGACCGCTCTGGAGGCAGCCTTCAATACTCCCCTCACCAGTTTCCCAATTCATTGTGGTGTGCTGCATGCTGCACAACTTGTCCATCATGAGAAGCCAGGCATTGCCCGTGGGGATTACAGGCCCACCTCAGGAGGAGGAGGACGATGAAGGGGAGCCTGGCGAGGCCCCCATTGGATAGTCCCCCATCCAGGGGGGAGGCAGCGAGGAGATGCTGCCAGACCAAGAGTCGCATGTCGCCAGCTCGTAATGATCCGGCTCCGAAATGGAGAAACTGAGGGATAGAGCTAATACTCGACACTATGCCCTATAAAGGCACATCTCCGGTGAACATTGGAATGATGCACAAGACACCAATGGCAAATGATGAGTCATAAATTTTACAGCAACAAAGTCACAAAAACACCCACACCAAAATAAAACTATACAATATACAACGTTATGTAGCAGGGCACTAAACAACAATGACATTTCTTTACTGCCGCAAGGTTCGGTTCGGGTGCACAAAGTCGTTGTGTAACACCTGACTTAACGGCAACACTCTTCCAACATACATTTTCGCTGAAACATGCAGTCGGAGGCGCAAACTATTTTCAGGCATCAATAACGTTATTGGCCCGAAAAACATCTCCATCCGCTCAATGTGAGAACTGAATGGTTGGCGAGCTCAGTCAGACATACCGAGGCTGCCGATGAATCCCACAGACGCGGCCATGATTGTCCCGATCCCGTCGCACAGTGACTCAGCCGCTACCCGTGTACCTGTGTGAATCAATGCTGCTGTTGCTGTGTATACACACACGCAAAGGTGAAGCACAGACCATTCTACACGAGCATTAACAGTAAAATATCCCAAAAATTCAGTTTAGGTGTTACAAATTCACTTTAAATTTTCCCACTCGAAGGTTGAACATTGTCCTTCCATGATCCCTAAAAATGGCTTTAGGACCCCATCCTCATCCTCCACAATGTGATCTACGTGGGGCCCCATCCTCATCCTCCACAATGTGATCTACGTGGGGCCCCATCCTCATCACCACAATGTGATCTATGTGGGGCCCCATCCTCGTCACCACAATGTGATCCACGTGGGGCCCCATCCTCGTCACCACAATGTGATCTATGTGGGGCCCCATCCTCATCACCACAATGTGATCTACGTGGGGTCCCATCCTCATCACCACAATGTGATCTATGTGGGGCCCCATCCTCATCACCACAATGTGATCTATGTGGGGCCCCATCCTCATCACCACAATGTGATCTATGTGGGGTCCCATCCTCATCACTACAGTGTGATCTATGTGGGGCCCCATCCTCATCACCACAATGTGATCTATGTGGGGCCCCATCCTCATCACTACAGTGTGATCTATGTGGGGCCCCATCCTCGTCACCACAATGTGATCTATGTGGGGCCCCATCCTCATCACCACAATGTGATCTATGTGGGGTCCCATCCTCATCACTACAGTGTGATCTATGTGGGGCCCCATCCTCATCACCACAATGTGATCTATGTGGGGCCCCATCCTCGTCACCACAATGTGATCTACGTGGGGCCCCATCCTCGTCACCACAGTGTGATCTACGTGGGGCCCCATCCTCGTCACCACAATGTGATCTATGTGGGGTCCCATCCTCATCACTACAGTGTGATCTATGTGGGGCCCCATCCTCATCACCACAATGTGATCTATGTGGGGCCCCATCCTCGTCACCACAATGTGATCTACGTGGGGCCCCATCCTCGTCACCACAGTGTGATCCACGTGGGGCCCCATCCTCATCACCACAATGTGATCTATGTGGGGCCCCATCCTCGTCACCACAATGTGATCTACGTGGGGCCCCATCCTCGTCACCACAATGTGATCTACGTGGGGCCCCATCCTCGTCACCACAATGTGATCTACGTGGGGCCCCATCCTCGTCACCACAATGTGATCTACGTGGGGCCCCATCCTCGTCACCACAATGTGATCTACGTGGGGCCCCATCCTCATCCTCCACAGTGTGATCTACATGGGGCTCCATCCTCATCACCACAATGTGATCTTTGTGGGGCCCCATCCTCGTCACCACAATGTGATTTACGTGGGGAGAACAGGTGAAGGAAAGAGTCACGATACGTTGCTAGTTCATGTGCTCGTTTATTAGGCCAGAGCAAACTGAGCATGCTCATACCGAACCATGTGATAACACATTACCCCCTCCATCCCCCCCTCCTCCCCCTCCAATTCTCTGTTTCTCATGTGTACCCTATCAACACTTCGCCCCACCACTGCCATCTATGTCTTCAGCCACTTAAGCCCCCATTCCGGAATTCCCTCTCTAAATGCCTCCTCACCATGTCCACCAATTCCTTTAAGATTGTCCTTAAAGCCCAGCTCTTTGACCAAGCCTTGGTCATCCATTCTAATATCTCCTTCTTTGACTCAGCATCAGTCATCACCTTCTGGAGAGAAGGAGGAGACATCATCGGCCTCAGTAATGCTACCATCAGCACACACCGACTGCACCAGTGAATAATACAAACTTACACACTTCATCAATTCCAAGCAAACTGCATCCCTCAGGGAGCAAACACCCAATTCAATCAATTGAAGTACAGCTCTGATTTTTATTTCTGATTTAAATAAGCCAACCAGCATTGTTGTGTATTATAAGGAACGAGTAGTGATGCTTTAATGTAACCTTGATGAAATTCACTATCCTTTTCATTCACTCTGATGCAATTCTAGATGACATTAAGACTGATGCGATCTCTGACTTTACAAACAAGTCCCTGAACTTGCACTGAAATACACAGCTTTCCCACCTGCCCACTCAGGTGGATGTAAAAGAACACACGGCACTATTTGAAAAAAAAAACAGTGGCGTCCTAGCCAATATTTATCCCTCAACCAACATTGTTAAAAACAGATTATCTGGTCATTTATATCATTGCTGTTTGTGGGAGCTTGCTGTGTGCAAATTGGCTGCTGCGTTTCCCTACATTACAGCAGTGACTGCACTTTAAAAGTAATTAATTGGTCGTGAAACGCTTTGTGACATCCTAAGCTGTTTTATTAGCATTACAGTGCAAAACTGAACCATATGCAAGGCCATGCACAGCTTCTGACAGTCTCTATTTCAGATATGTGCCACACAGTCTGAACTTCTCTCATATACCTGGATGAGAAAATAAAATAAAAGGGAATGCATAAACAATCTTAAACAATTAGCCCCTTTTTTGGGGGTTAAGTGGTTGTCCCAACAGCAGCCTGGATGGATGTCCCGGCGATTTGCCCCCTCTATGGAGAGGTGCCAAGTCATTGTTCAGTATCTGCTCCTCACAATGACTGAATAATTGACCTTGCACCCCTCCCTGGTGTGATGTGATTGGCTGGTCCTCTCATGTGGTGCAACATCGCCATGGAGCCTACTTTTTAAATGGAAAGTTTCTTCTGCTTTTTTGAAATACTTTGTGGGTGTTATTTTATCTTTTCTTAAATCTGTATTTTCTTCTCCTCATCTCTTCATCCTTATTTGTGTCCATTCTTGGCTCTGTTCTTCCTGTATTGTACGCTATTTCTCATCTGAGAGAATCGACAAGAAGGAAGGAAATAATTTTTTTGCTCATACATGGGATGTGGGTGTCGCCAGCAAGGCCGGCATTTATTGCCCATTCCTAATTGCCCTCAAAGGTGCTGGTGAGTCACCTTTGTGAATAAGTGGCATTGCAGAGTACAGTTAAGAGTCAACCACATCGCCATGGGTCTGGAGTCACATATCGGCCAGACCAGGTGAGGATGGCAGATTTCCTTCCCGAAAGAACATTAGTGAACCAAATGGGTTTTTACGACAATCCGATAGTTTCCTGGTCACCATTATTGATACGATCTTTTCATTCCAGATTTATTTAACTAACTAAATTTAAACTCCCCAGCTGCCATGGTGGGATTTGAACTCATGTCTTGGGATCATTAGTCCAGGTCTCTGGATTACTGGTCCAGTAACATAACCACTACGCTACCGTACCCCTCATGACCAAAATGTGAGATGAGTCCTAGCATAGAACACAACTGCAGCGTGGGACTGGGTCATCGGCTGGTGAACGGATCACATCTTCTGGGGCAGGGGAGAGAAATGAACCGATAAAACCACATCTGCTCTCTCGGGTGAGTGTAAAAGATCCATGGCACTATTGGAAGAAGAGCAGGGGAGTTCCGCAAGTGGCCTGGCCAACATTTAAGAATATAAGAACATAAGAAATAGATGCAGGAGTAGGCCATACGGCCCCTCGAGCCTGCTCCGCCATTCAATAAGATCATGGCTGATCTGATCATGGACTCAGCTCCACTTCCCCGCCCACTCTTCATAACCCCTTATCGGTTAAGAAACTGTCTATTTCTGTCTTAAATTTATTCAATGTCCCAGCTTCCACAGCTCTCTGAGGCAGTGAATTCCACAGATTTACAACCCTCAGAGAGAAGAAATTTCTCCTCATATCAGTTTTAAATGGGTGGCCTCTAATTCTAAGATTATGCTCTCTAGTTCTAGTCTCCCCCATCAGTGGAAACATCCCCTCTGCATCCACCTTGTCAAGCCCCCTCATAATCTTATACATTTCGATAAGATCACCTCTCATTCTTCTGAATTCCAATGAGTAGAGGCCCAACCTACTCAACCTTTCCTCATAAGTCAACCCCCTCATCTCCAGAATCAACCTAGTGAACCTTCTCTGAACTGCCTCCAAAGCAAGTATATCCTTTCATAAATATGGAAACCAAAATTGCACGCAGTATTCAAGGTGTGGCCTCACCAATACCCTGTGTAGCTGTAGCAAGACTTTCCTGCTATTATACTCCATCCCCTTTGTAATAAAGTCCAAGATTCCATTGGCCTTCCTGATCATTTGCTGTACCTGCATAATTTCCTTTTGTGTTTCATGCACAAGTATTCCCAGGTCCTGCTGTACTGCAGCACTTTGCAATTTTTCTCCATTTAAATAATAACTTGCTCTTTGATTTTTTTCTGCCAAAGTGCATGACCTCACACTTTCCAACATTATACTCCATCTGCCAAATTTTTGTTCACTCACTTAGCCTGTCTATGTCCTTTTGCAGATTTTTATGTCCTCCTCACACATTGCTTTTCCTCCCATCTTTATATCATCAGCAAACTTGGCTACGTGACACTCAGTCCCTTCTTCCACGTCATTAATATAGATTGTAAATAGTTGGGGTCCCAGCACTGATCCCTGCGGCATCCCACTAGTTACTGGTTGCCAACCAGAGAATGAACCATCCCTCAACCAACACCACTATAACAGATTATCTGGTTACTTATATAATTGATGTTTGTGGCATCTTGCCGTGGGCAAAATGACTTTGCCGACATTACAAGCTTCATTTCCAAAGTAATTAATTTGCTGTAAAGTGCTTTTGAATGTCCTGAGGCCATAAAAGTAGCTATATCAATGAATGTTAAGATATAGATCAGCAATGATCTAACTGAATGACGGAACAGGCATAAGGGGATGAAGGACCGAATCCAAAACCACTAGCCATGCCTCCGCAACATCCTGAAAATCCCCTGGGAGGACAGACACACCAACATCAGTGTCCTCGACCAGGCCAACATCCCCAGCATCGAAGCACTGACCACACTCGACCAGCTCCGTTGGTTGGGCCACATTGTTCGCATGCCTGACACAAGACTCCCAAAGCAAGCGCTCTATTCGGAACTCCTACATGGCAAGCGAGCCCCAGGTGGGCAGAGGAAATGTTTCAAGGACACCCTCAAGCCTCCTTGATAAAGTGCAACATCCCCACTGACACCTGGGAGTCCCTGGCCAAAGACCCCCCCTAAGTGGAGGAAGAGCATCCTGGAGGGCGCTGAGCACCTCGAGTCTCGTCGCCGAGAGCATGCAGAAACCAAGCACAGACAGCGGAAGGAACGTGCGGCAAACCAGTCCCAACCACCCTTTCCTCCAACCACTGTCTGTCCCACCTGCGACAGAGACTGTAATCCCCGTATTGGACTGTTCAGTCACCTGAGAACTCATTTTTAGAGTGAAAGCAAGTCTTCCTCGATTTCGAGGTACTGCCTATGGTACAGTATAAAGTTCTTTCTGCCTTCCTTTGGAACGTGCCAAATTTCTTTAAAGCGTACTTACTATATCCACAGCGTACTTACCATATCCACTGCTAATCTGTTCCAAAGACAGGCCATCCTCTGAGACTAGGAATATTTGCTGTCCTCCAAACGAACTCTTTGCTTATGTTTTTTTATAACATGCTATTTAGTTCTCACGATGCATTTTGAATATTTTATTCAGATATATTATACCCAATGTTTTCATAATTGTAAGAAACAGTAGATCCTCCTGAATCTACGTCTCTCCAACAGGAATAACCCTAACTCTAAGTCTAACATTATAACTTTCGGGGTCACCTTGTTGTTTTCTTTTGTGACCTCCCTAAATCTTTGATACTATCACCAAATATGGGGACCGGACCTGAACAATATTTGAAGCATGTATGTACTGAGCCTTTACATAGAAACATAGAAACATAGAAAATAGGTGCAGGAGTAGGCCATTCGGCCCTTCAAGCCTGCACCACCATTCAATAAAATCATGGCTGATCATTCCCTCAGTACCCCTTTCCTGCTTTCTCTCCATACCCCTTGATCCCTTTAGCCGTAAGGGCCATATTTAACTCCTTCTTGAATATATCCAATTAACTGGCATCAACAACTCTCTGCGGTAGGGAATTCCACAGGTTAACAACTTTCTAAGTGAAGAAGTTTCTCCTCATCTCAGTCCTAAATGGCCTACCCCTAATCCTAAGACTGTGTCCCCTGGTTCTGGACTTCCCCATCATCATGAACATTCTTCCCGCATCTAGTCCCATCAGAATTTTGTAAGTTTCTATGAGATCCCCTCTCATCCTTCTAAACTCCAGTGTATAAAGGCCCAGTTGATCCAGTCTCTCCTCATATGTCAGTCCTGCCATTCCGGGAATCAGTCTGGTGAACGTTCGCTGCACTCCCTCAATAGCAAGAACGTCCTTCCTTAGATTAGGAGACCAAAACTGAACACAATATTCCAGGCCAGGCCTCACCAAGGGCCTGCACAAATGCAGTAAGACCTCCCTGCTCCTATACTCAAATCCCCTAGCTATGAAAGCCAACATACCATTTGCCTTCTTCACCGCCTGCTGTACCTGCATGCCAACTTTCAATGACTGATGAACCATGACACCCAAGTCTCGTTGTACCTCCCCCTTTCCTAATCTGCCGCCATTCAGATAATATTCTGCCTTCGTGTTTTTGCCCCAAAAGTGGATAACCTCACATTTATCCACATTATACTGCATCTGCCATGCATCTGTCCAAGTCACCCTGCAGCCTCTTAGCGTCCTCCTCACACCACCACCCAGTTTAGTGTCATCTGCAAACTTGGAGATATTTGACTCAATTCCTTCATCTAAATCATTAATGTATATTGTAAAGAGCTGGGGTCCCAACACTGAGCCCTGCGGCACTCCACTAGTCACTGCCTGCCATTCTGAAAAGGACCCGTTTTTCCCGACTCTCTGCTTTCTGTCTGCCAACCAGTTCTCTATCCACGTCAGTACATTACCCCCAATACCATATCCTTTGATTTTGCACACCAATCTCTTGTTTGAAACCTTGTCAAAAGCCTTTTGAAAGTCCAAATACACCACATCCACTGGTTCTCCCTTGTCCACTCTACTAGTTACATCCTCAAAAAATTCCAGAAGATTTGTCAAGCATGATTTCCCTTTCATAAATCCATGCTGACTTGGACCGATCCTGTCACTGCTTTCTAAATGCGCTGCTATTTCATCTTTAATAATTGATTCCAACATTTTTCCCACTACTGATGTCAGGCTAACCGGTCGATAATTACCCGTTTTCTCTCTCCCTATTTTTTTATACAATGGTGTTACATTAGCTACCCTCCAGTCCATAGGAACTGATCCAGAGAGTCGATAGACTGTTGGAAAATGATCATCAATGCATCCATTATTTCTAGGGTCACTTCCTTAAGTACTCTGGGATGCAGACTATCAGGCCCCGGGGATTTATCAGCTTTCAATCCCATCAATTTCCCTAACACAATTTCCCACCTAATAAAGATTTCCTTTAGTTCCTCCTTCTCACCAGACCCTTGGTCCCCTAGTATTTCAGGAAGGTTATTTGTGTCTTCCTTCGTGAAAACAGAACCTAAGTATTTGTTCAATTGGTGTGCCATTTCTTTGTTCCCCATTATAAATTCACCTGAATCTGACTGCAAGGGAGCTACATTTGTTTTCACTAATCTTTTTCTCTTCACGTATCTACAGTAGCTTTTGCAGTCAGTTTTTATGTTCCCAGCAAGCTTCCTCTCATACTCTATTTTCCCCCTCTTAATTAAACCCTTTGTTCTCCTCTGCTCTATTACAAAATTCTCCCAGTCCTCAGGTTTGCTGCTTTTTCTGGCCAATTTATATGCCTCTTCCTTGGATTGAACACTGTCCCTAATTTCCCATGTTAGCCACGGTTGAGCCAACTTCCCGTTTTACTTTTATTCCAGACAGGGATGTACAATTGTCGAAGTTGATCCATGTGATCTTTGAATGTTTGCCATTGCCAATCCACTGTCAACCCTTTAAGTATCACTCACCAGTCTATTCTAGCCAATTCATGTCTCATACCATCCAAGTTACCTTTCCCCAAGTTCAGAACCCTAGTCTCTGAATTAACTGTGTCACTCTCCATCTTAATAAAGAATTCTACCATATTATGGTCACTCTTCCCCAAGGGGCCTCGCACAACAAGCTTGTTAATCAGTCCTTTCTCATTACACATCACCCAGTCTAGGATGGTCAACCCTCTAATTGGTTCCTCGACATATTGGTCTAAAAAACCATCCCTAATACACTCCAGGAAATCCTCCTCCACTGCATTGCTACCAGTTTAGTTAGCCCAGTCAATATGTAGATTAAAGTCGCCCATGATAACTGCTGTACCTTTATTGCATGCATCCCTAATTTCTTGTTTGATGCTGTCCCCTTCCTCATTATTACTGTTTGGTGGTCTGTACACAACTCCCACTAGCGTTTTCTGCCCTTTTGTATTCCGTAGCTCCACCCATACCGATTCCACATCATCCAAGCTAATGTCCTTCCTTACTATTGCATTAATTTCCTCTTTGACCAGCAACGCCACCCCGCCTCCTTTTCCTTTCTGTCTATCCTTCCTAAATGTTGAATACCCCTGGATGTTGAGTTCCCAGCCTTGGTCACCCTGGAGCCATGTCTCCATGATATCAATTACATCATACCCGTTACCTGCTATCTGCGCAGTTAATTCGTCCACCTTATTCCGAATACTCCTCGCATTGAGGCACAGAGCCTTCAGGCTTGTCTGTCTAACGCACTTTGTCCCTTTAGAATTTTGCTGTAATGTGGCCCTTTTTGCCTTAGGTTTCTCTGCTCCCACTTTTACTTTTCTTCTTTCTATCTTTTGCTTCTGCCCCCATTCTATTTCCCTCTATCTAAATATACATAATCTAAATATACATAATCTTAATTTTACACATTATTAACCGAGTCACATTTCTTATTTTCTTTCTCTAGAGCCACCTCACATTGCTTGTGAACCTTTAGTTACTGGTCATTAATTATCGTCAAGTGCCTTTCACACTTAGATACCCTTCCATAGGACAGGCATGTGCAAGTTTATTCACTCAACTTCTCAAAACGAGCTTGCAGCCATCCAATCTCATTAAATTTAATAACAGCACTATTAATGCTTTTGCTAAAATCATTGACAAACATAATGAAGAGCAACAGAACAGCACAAAGTGCTGGCAAACGGCAGCTATCACTATAACCATTCTCTCTTTATGCAATTTCAATCAACTCTCAGTAGATCCATTATTTATCCAATAAAACCATGACACCTAATTACAGCCATTGACTTGGAACTTTCTGGTAATCCTGTACCACTGGATTTACTTCATACACTGTTTCAATCACTTTCTCTAAGATAGTGAACTTGACCTGAGCCTCCAATAGCTGCATTAAGTATCTCATTAACCGCATGACTGTGTAATAGAACTCCCATTAACTGCACAACTGTAAAATGGATATCCCATAAACTGCAGTACTCTATAAGGGAATCCCCAATAACTGCAGTACATTATAAGGGAATCCCTGATAACTGTAATACTCTTTGAGGGAGAAATGCGCCTGGTTTGCTCCTCCTGTTAGGGCCTGCGGGGTGGGAGGGGGTCGAAACATAGAAACATAGAAAGTAGGTGCAGGAGTAGGCTATTCGGCCCTTCGAGCCTGCACCGCCATTCAATATGATTATGGCTGATCATGCAACTTCAGTACCCAATTCCTGCTTTCTCGCCATACCCCCTGATCTCTTTAGACGTAAGGGGCACATCTAACTTGCTTTGGAATATATCTAACGAACTGGCCTCAACAACTTTCTGTGGTAAAGAATGCCGCAGGTTCACAATTCTCGAGTGAAGAAGTTTCTCCTCATCTCGGTCCTAAATGGCTTACCCCTTATCCTTAGACTGTGACCCCTGGTTCTGGACTTCCCCAACATTGGGAACATTCTTCCTGCATCTAACCTGTCCAATCCCATCAGAATTTTATATGTTTCTATGAGATCCCCTCTCATTCTTATAAATTACAGTGAATATAAGCCTAGTCAATCCACTCTTTCTTCATATGGCAGTTCTGCCATCCCGGGAATCAGTCTGGTGAACCTTCGCTGCATTCAAGGTGAGGCCTCACCAAGGCCCTGTACAACTGCAGTAAGACCTCCCTGCTCCTATACTCAAATCTTCTCACTATGAAGGTCAATATGTCATTTGCCTTCTTCACCGCCTGCTGTACCTGCATGCCAACTTTCAATGACTGATGAACCATGATACCCAGGTCTCGTTGCACCTCCCCTTTTCCTAATCTGTCACCATTCAGATAATATTCTGCCTTCCTGCTTTTGCCACCCAAGTGGATAACCTCACATTTATCTACATTATACTGCATCTGCCATGCATTTGCCCACTCACCTAACATGTCCAAGTCATCCTGCAGCCTCTTAGCATCCTCATCACAGCTCACACTGCCACCCAGCTTAGTGTCATCTGCAAACTTGGAGATATTAAATTCAATTCCTTCGTCTAAATCATTAATGTATATTGTAAATAGCTGGGGTCCCAGCACTGAACCTTGCGGTACCCCACTAGTCACTGCCTGCCATTCTGAAAAGGACCATTTATTCCTACTCTTTGCTTCCTGTCTGACAACCAGTTCTGTATCCACCTCAATACATTACCCCCATGACCATGTGCTTTAATTTTGCACACCAATCTCTTGTGTGGGACCTGGTGAAAATCCTTTTGAAATTCCAAATACACCACATTCATTGGTTCTCCCTTGTCCACTCTACTAGTTACATCCTCAAAAAATTCTAGAAGATTTGTCAAGCATGATTTCCCTTTCATAAATCCATGCTGACTTGGACCGATCCTGTCACTGCTTTCCAAATGCACTGCTATTACATCTTTAATAATTGATTCCAACATTTTCCCCACTACCGATGTCAGGCTAACCAATCTATAATTCCCTGTTATCTCTCTCCCTCCTTTTTTAAAAAGTGGGGTTACATTAGCTACTCTCCAATCCATAGGAACTGATCCAGAGTCTATAGAATGTTGGAAAATGACCACCAATGCATCCACTATTTCCACGGCCACTTCCTTAAGTACTCTGGGATGCAGACTATCAGGCCCTGGGGTCTAGGCATTTATCGGCCTTCAATCCCATCAATTTTCCTAACACAATTACCCACCTAATAAGGATTTCCTTCAGTTCCTCCTTCTCGCTAGACCCTCGGTCCCCTAGTATTTCCGGGAGGTTATTTGTGTCTTCCTTAGTGAAGACAGAACCAAAGTATTTGTTCAATTGGTCTGCCATTTCCTTGTTCCCTATTATAAAGTCACCTGATTCTGACTGCAAGGGACCTACATTTGTCTTCACTAATCTTTTTCTCTTCACATATCTATAGAAGCTTTTGCAGTCAGTTTTTATGTTCCCTGCAAGCTTACTCTCATACTCTATTTTCCCCCTCCTAATTAAACCTTTTGTCTTCCTCTGCTAAATTCTAAATTTCTCCTGGTCCTCAGGTTTTCTGCAATCAGCTACCGACCGGGCGCGGCTCGTTAACTCAGTGCCTTGCTCTCTTGCATCCTGTAGATCGTGATGTCATCCACTGCGCAGAACCCGTTACCACACCTGGTGTAATATTTGCTCCCATCCCCTGCACCATCACCAGGCATCAACAACAGCAGCTGTAGGAGGCGTTGTCACCTCGGCCGGCCACTTGGGGAGTGAGATTTAATGGCAGTATTGATACTGTCGGGCAAATGTTATTAATGGCACCAGCCTGGTGCCTTCTGATTGATTTTGACCCTGCGATTGCTCAGCCCTTCTCTCTCTATCGGTACTTGGTATTGTTATACACATAGCGCAGGTCCTGTTGTCCCACAGAGATAGCATGAAGATTGATTCACACCAACATTGGCCCTTGCCTTTAAGCGAGGGAAGGAGCCGCTAATGCCGGCAGTGTTGCCCTGAACATTGTTCAGCGCTGTGCCGATACCGTCCCTCACACACGTTAGCGCCACTCCCCTCTTTGAGCGCTAAAGCTCAAGTTCCCGGGAACGGCAAATCTTTTTCACCTGGCCATACTTTTGCGATGATTCAAAAGTTATCGCCCCAAGCGGGGCACTGCGCAATTTCTATCCCGTTAGCTGCGTATTACAGCATCGTGCATAGGTTTTTGCCATGTCTGCCCGATGAGCGAAGCGATGTTACAAGTGAAGCTTACAAAGTAACAGTCACTGGAGCTAGTGTCGAATTGTCACAAACCATCGCAGACCACAATGGGCTGTTGGGATCATGCATGTAACATGCCCACACATCACACTTTGTCACAAGTGAAAAATCATTTTTAAATGCTCTGGGGCCGAAGTTGCATATCGTCCGGTTTGGGGGCACTAACTTTTCTGAGGCCGGACATTGTGTGCCCGGCACAGAAGCCCGTCCCGGAAGTGAAATTGGGCTTACCGCACCTGACAGGAAGCGGAGCGCAATGTCGCATGCTCCACTTCCTCTCAGGGCGGGCTCGGGGGCGGTACCTGGGCAACCCTCGGAGCGCTTCGCGGCCTCTCTGCATAGCGCTAAGGTGTTTGAATGCCCCTCCCCCTGTGTTAAAGGAGAGGATGCTGCGAGCTTTGCAATGCTTTTGATGGGCCTCCACTGGGCCATCGGGAGTGTGGGGTGCCATGGCTGCAGTCTGGCACCGAAACGGAGTGCCGGACTGCACCGTCGCGGCACGGACCCTGGAAAATGGACTCAGAGGCCGGACCGGTAAGTCGGAGGGCGGCGCAAAATGACGGCGCTCACCTCCCCTTTAAGTTTCGCCCCGTGAGCGGAGTGCGGCTCACTTCGTGACCCACGAGGCTGGCGCTGACATCGGCCACGGCAGCCTCATGGGGCGCTGCCCAATCTCTTCCGCGGGGTGAACAAGTGTCGGTGTGCACGGCGATGATGTCATTGTCGGAGGCGTAGTGGCCCGGGATGCTACTGGTGGGTACGCGACACTACTGGTTTCACGCGTCCGCTAACTGTGGCGCAATTTCACAGGAGCCGGTAACGTTCCCCCCCCACCACCAGACAAAAACACTTTCACGCCCCCTCCCCCAGAGGCTGGCCGCACAGCGGGGGAATTCCATTCATTTAGTGTTTCTAACCTCCAGCCTGAATCTGACAATTCTCTGACCAATTGCACAGGACTACACGAGATATATGGCACGGAAACAGGCCATTCGGCCCAACCAGTCGATGCTGCCATTTATGCTCCACTCGAGCCTCCTCCCGTCTTTCCTCATCTAAATCTATCAGCTTAACCCTCTATTCCTTTCTCCCTCATATACTGGTCCAGCTTCCACTTTGTCTTCTTTTTCAAGTGAAAAGGGACTCAGCCTGTTCATCTTTTCCTTACATGTATACCCTCGCTTTTCTGGTATCATTCTTGTAAATCTTCTCTGCACCCTCTACAGGGCCTCTATATCCTTTCTATAACATGGCGACCAGAACTGTACGCAGTACTCCAAGTGTGGTCTAACCAAGGTTTGATACAGGTTTAGCATAACTTCCCTACTTTTCAATTCTATAACTCCAGAAATAAACCCTAATACTTGGTTTGCTTTTTTATGGCCTTGTTAATCTATGTAGCAACTTATTGTGATTTGTATATTTGTACTCCGAGATTCCTTTGTTCCTCTACTCACCCAGACTCTCACCCTCTAAGTAATAAGTGACCTCCCTATTCTTCCTACAAATGTAATACCTCACATTTATCTGTGTTGAACTTCATTTGCCAATTATTTGCCCATTCTGCAAGTTTATTAATGTCCTCCTGTAATGTGTTGCAGTCCTCCTCAGTGTTGACTATTCCCCAATTTGGTGTCATCCACAAATTTAGAAATTGTATTTTTGATTCCAAAGTCTGAATCATTAATATAAATTGTGAACAGTGGTCCCAGCACTGATCCTTGTAGTACACCACTACACACCTTCTACCATGGTGAATAGCTGCCCTTTACCCCTACTCTCTGCCCTCTGAATGATCAGAGATCACTTAAAGGCACGTTACATGGTGTAACATCTGTCCTTATAAAACAGTCCTTATAAATCTGACTTAATATGAGCAATGCCATCAAAGATCGACTACTAAAATATTTAAAAATGAAAGTTCACACTTCTGACATTGCACTTTAAACTGTTAGGACTCGAAATTCGTCTTGAGTGATGGCGCAGAATGGGCGTTATCGGTCTACACAGCACCTGATATTCCGTTCCATATATAACGGCCGGCGATCCCATACCACCCGTTTTGTACCAGCGCCTCCATCACAGTTCTAGGCTGTAGTTTCTTCTAACCTGGAGTTGGAATTTACAAGTATCTGCCAATGTACAAACTTCTCTCACCAACAGCAAATAATCTCTAATTGACCCCAGGTTCTCCTCCTTACAACCATATGATTTCAAAGGGTTCCACTTTAGCACAGAATAATACATGGCCTGTTACATGATACAACACAATACTACCTGTCTTACCGTGAGCACTGCCACAAGAGATCGAGGGGGGGGGGGGGTAATGAAAGCATAACTTTTATGACTTGAGGTGGCGCTGTGCAATATTATTAAAGAACATGTTAACGGATTGACACCAAATACCTTGTTGTTAAAGCAAAAGTGGTGAGCTTTTTTTATTTGACAGAGGAATCCATTAAATGGACACATTACTAATATCATGATGCTCGATTTGCAGGCAGTGGTGTGGTCTGGGATTGTCCGGCTCTCAAAGTTAAGCATTGAATGCTCTGTGTTCTGGTACACTGTCCACCACACCTATAACTGACTACGACTAACTGCAGACAGAGTGAAGTCGGGCCTGACCAGCGTCTCAGCCCTGCTCCTACATGGGTCTTTCACCAAGGGAAAAAAACAACAGCAAATTTTAACTCTCTTGATATAAATATACAGATCTCGCACCCGTTCCCCCGCCCCAGCCCACATGGGTCACATTGCCTAGCACGAACTGAGCCACACAAACCAAGGGTTATGCTTGGAACTGAGCCAGAGCAGCAGGACAGTGTGAGAACTGGCCTCAAATCAGCCAGGGTCCTGCACCCTTGTCAGTAACCAGGGACTCCTGCTCGAAAACGCCTGTGTGGAGTATCCGCGGACACACTCAGATTCTGATGCCGACTCATTATTGAATATCCTGCCAGCATTTAGGGTCGATTTTAACCCGACCTGCGTGGCATAAGCCAGGCGGTGCAGGGCACTTACCCACTCCTTTACTGCCCCGATCTGGCCAACTGCAAGTTTAAATGGCAGGTGATAAGGACACCCGCCCCAAGTCGGGGTCCTCTTTGGAGATGTAGTTCGGGCTCCGATAATGTCATAGCAAACAGTGCTGGGTACAGCAGCCAGGGCCCCACAAGGACACCTTGGCCTCCCCTGCCTTGGTCCGCCGCTCCTCCTAGACCAGGATTCCATGCCAGAGCTTTATCCTATGCCGGGGACCATACCCGTGGGTTCCTGGTGGCAGCCTCCTACCACACACATAGCATAGCCACTTTCCGCCACCTTACCGGATGTTCTGGTCGGCACATCAGCAGGTTAATCAGACACTGCCGTTCCAATCGTTCGAGCCTCACTGCTGCTGCTCCCGGACAGGCACACCACATTACCACCCGGGACTTGACATCGAGTCCTATGTGCCTGGGCTCACTCGGGTGAGGTGCCAAAGGGAAGCTGGTGCTTGTGGAAACCATCCACCAACCAGAGCCCTCAAGAGAGGAGGAAATTGCGGGGTGGGGGGAATATCACTAAATTTAACAAATAGTCTAAATGGATGTTTGTAATCCACAGGGAATTTAGGAACCTATAAGGACTATCAGCAGGTTGGGGCGTTCAAAGGAGCGTACCATGTCAAGGTACAGCGCATGCTGGAGAGCGACGGCTTGTGAAGAGGGCGACTGGACTGGACGTCACCAAGGTCCAGGTCGGTGATTGGAGCGTGGGCAGGTACAGCAGGAGTGGCGAGGCCGGGGCAAGGGAGTGGCAAGTGATCATGGAGCGACGCGATCGGGGCCCAAGAGAGGCGAGAGTTCAGGCCCAGAAGAGGCGAGAGCCCAGGGGCAGCACAGGCCAGCCCACACTGCGATATGTGAGCGCACTAGGTCCGTGCAGCAGAGCTGGTCTCCAGTTGTCTTGGTTAACCCTTGCCACTGGACCAAGACCTCGCTCTGTCAAGCCCGTGTGGTGGCTGGTGTGCAACGGCCACCCCTCGTTAAAAAAATCCATGCACAGGCATCTTCCACCCTTCAGGATGTAGTTCGAGATCTGGAATATCAGGTCTTTCATTGAAGCACCCGTGAACTCATCCCTTGTTGGTGTGGAAGCAAGTCATCCGCGATACGAGGGACCACATATGATGATGAGGAACTGGAGGGTTAATCACCGTACTGACGGAGAGAATAATACCTGGGATACCTTCGTTCACAATTGCTTAATCTGCAGAGCACATTGCCAGCAAGTTAACCAGGGCTCATTTCATCATGATACATCATGGGAAGACAAGATTTATTTGTATATTTAGTCTTCACTGTTTAACATTGCAGAATGCACACTCAGAGGTTTTCAAAATGGAAAACGTTATTGCGAGGTATAAAATGTTGAGTTGTATTAAAGGATTTTACTTTATGAAATTGATCCAACCAAAGTGTTGCAAGTGAACAAGGCAAACATTGAACTGGGAATAAATCATCGGCAATTGCAAACTCTCCCAACTGCTTCTTGTCGCAGGAGGCAGGGTGGCAGCACTGGGCATCTGCCGCGCCCCGCACAATGCCACCAGTCGAGGAATCGCTCATCAAGCTGTCTGCTGTCCCCCAGACTCCCATCTCCCCCTCCTTCCCGAAGGTGCTGGCTCATTCTGGGGTATGTGGCACCAGCCCTGCAACAGCTCCGCCAAGTGGCAATTTTTCGCATTGCGTCGTGATAGGCTATTCGACTGTGGCAGACATCCCAACCGAGCCCCTTATCCAACATCTACACATGTGCACTGTGCAGCACTGGATAAAGCTGAGGAATGGGAACCCGGGCTGATTTTATTCTCATCGCTAGCCCAGGGGCACGGAGTAGCAGCTCAGATGCTGCCATGACTGAGAAGCTGTAAATTAGCACAGGCCAGGACGGATCATGAACCCCTCTGATTTCTGTATCGCCCATTACCATTGGCACACTTGACCATTCAGGGGGTGGGGGGCTGAGATTATTTAGTTGAATGAGCATTTGCTAAAAAGAAGTATCTGGCCTGTGATTGGTCAAACAAGTCTGACTAAGCTGAGGTGGTGTTCACAGATGCCACTGGCCATTGCTACACTCAGCATACACCAAGTGAGGGAAGCCCTGTAACTGGCAGTGTCACAGCTAAATGGAACGATGATCAGTAAGGTGCACAGCGCAGTGTGGCTCTGGTCAACATATAAGGACTCAGGTTCCATCCCCTTTCCTGTACTGAGTTAACTGAGCAAAGTCAGGAAGGCAGTGGGGTCATTTTAATTAGCTTTAACAACCCTGGGCTCGGAGGGGAACATCTGACAGAGATCCTGATTGCTCTCCACTGACCCTTGCTGGAAAGCATAAATATATGGACACTGGATGTGGACAGGACCAGTCCAGCTTGTAATGCTCGTCATTGTGGGACATTGTGCACACACTCAGGCTCCGATATTTACAGGGGGGTGGGGGGGGGGGGGGGGTCTGTGGAGCTTTTTCTCCATACCATGCATATTTTTTTAAGCATAATCACTGCCTGGATTGAGCTGAGTAACCGGCCTGGCTCCCTGTCGGGCAGGCTGCAGGAGCAAGCAGGGAGCCTGCTGCTGGGTTAGTGGTGGGGGGGAGGCGATCTGGGGGAGGGGGGTCCAATGACAAGGAAGCAGGTAAACTTGGGGGGCCGGGGGGAAACACTCCTGCTCCTCCTACCCCACAGCTGTCCTCGCATCCCTTAAATGTGAGGCTACCAGACACAATATGATATTTAAATGGACCACCCACCTCCCAGGAGCAGGTCATCTGCCGTGCCCCGCCCCCGGTGCACCGCCCCCTGTTTGCCCCTGCCCCGCCCCCTGTCCACCCCTCGCCCCATCCCATGCCTCGCCTCCTGCCATGCCCCCGCCCCTGTCCCTGCCTTGCCCCACCCCCTGTCCCCTATACCTCGCTCCTATCCTGCCCCTGCCCCGCCTCCCAACGTGCCCCCTGCCCCGCCTCCGTTAAAACCAGAAGTGGCCGGTTTGGGGGTCAGGTTTGAAATTTAAAATGTTTTGCATCTCACCTGACACCAACCCACCCATTTTGGGGATTAAAATGACCCCCTCACTATCTTGGCTAACAATGAAGAATGATCATTTGGATGAGGCACTGCGCTTGCTTGTGGAACCGTGCCCCAGCAAGAGCTAATGCCCTGAGGGGAGGAGAGGAGAGCAGGAGGGCAGGACAAGTCCCCACACATACTACTAAACTGATTCACAGTACAACCAAGGAATAAAACTGATTATTGCTCTGTTTTAGAATCCCTTTTGTAAGGGTTTGCATTTGTGTCAGGCATCATCGGAAATTTAAATATGTGAATCAGGTGGTGTCAGGCACTCGCCACGCCCCACCCCGCCCCCTGCCCCACCCCGCCCCCTGTCCCACCTCATCCCTTGCCCCGCCCCCTGCCCCACCTCATCCCTTGCCCCGCCACTGCCCCACCCCACCTCCTGCCCCGCGCCCTGCCCCACCTCATCCCTTGCCCCGCCACTGCCCCACCACTGCCCCACCCCACCCCCTGCCCCACCTCATCCCTTGCCCCGCCCCCTGCCCCAACCACCCCCTGCCCCGCCCCCTGCCCCACCTCATCCCTTGCCCCGCCACTGCCCACGCCCCACCCTGCCCCCTGCCCCGCCCCTATCCCGCCCCTTCCCCACCCCAAAAGCATCGTTCTACAGATCAAACCTCAAAACAGGCGGGACACCAGCTCAGCAACTTCCTGATGCTTGTGTTGGTGAGCACGGTGCAGTGGTGAACCCCATAGAAAAAGGTCAATTCCCATTCTGATCCCGATCTATCACCCAATCTCACAATTGTTGTCAGCACTCAGGATTCGGGAGAGAGGAGGAATAGTCAGTCAGGGTTCCTGCTCCTCCAACGTGGATTTGCTTAGAGCAAATCGTGTCTGACTAACTTGACTGAGTTTGTGATGAGGTAACAGAGAGGGTGGGTGAGGGCAGTGCAGTTGATGCTGTGTATATGGACTTTGAAAAGGCATTTGATAAAGTACCACACACTCGGCCTGTAGCAAAACTGAAGCCCGAGGGATAAAAGGGTCAGTTGTAGCATGGATACAAATTTGGCTAAGGGATAGAAAACCGAGTTGTGGTGAATGGCTGTTTTTCTGACTGGATGGAGGTATACAGTGGAGTCCCCAAGGTTCAGTACTCAGACCACTGCTGTTTTATATATACATTAATGACTTGGACGTGGGGGTACAGGGCACAATTTTGAAACTTGAGGCTAACACAAAACTTGGAAGTATCGTGTGAGGAAGATATTAGTAGACTTCAAGAAGACATAGACAGGCTGGTGGAATGGGCAGATGGAATTTAACACAGAAAAGTGTGAGGTGATATATTTTGGTAAGAAGAATCAGACAATACAAGCTAAATGGTAGCATGCTAAAAGGGGTGCAAGAAGAGAAAGAGCTGGGGGTGTTTGCCCACAAATCTCTGAGGGCGGCAGGGCAGGTTAACAAAGCAGTTAATGAAGCATATGGGATCCTGGGCTTTATAAATAGCACAGAGCCAGAATGTTACGCTAAACCTATGTAGAATACTAGTTATACCTCAGCTGGAGTATTGTGTCCAATTCTGGGCACCGCACTTTAGGAAGGACGTGAAGGCTTTGTAGAGGGTGCAGAAGTGATTTACGAGAATGGTTCCAGGGATGAGGGACTTCAGTTACGTGGATAGACTGGAGAAGCTAGGGTTGTTCTCCTTGGAGCAGAGAAGGTTGAGAGGAGATTTGATCGAGGTGTTCAATATCATGAGGGGTTTAGATTGAGTAAATATAGAGAAACAGTTTCCAATGGCGGACGGGTCGAGAACCAGGGGACACAGATTTAAGGAGATTGGCAAAAGAACCAGAGGCGACACGAGGAAAAATTGTTTATGCCAGGAATAGTTGGAATTTGGAATGTACTGCCTGATAGGGCAGTGGACACAGATTCAATGGCAGCCTTCAAAAGGGAATTGGATAAATACTTGAAGGAGAAAAAATTCATGGATATGGTGAAAGAGCGGGGGAAGGGGACTGACTGGATTGCTCTTCGATAGAGCCGGCGATGGGCCGAATGGCCTCTTTCAAAAGGGAAGGGGCCAGCATAGACTCGATGGGCCGAATGGCCTTGTTGTATGCTGTGATATTCTATGATTGTATGTAGGTGTTCAGTGAGGGACAGGATTGGGATTGACAAGCAATACTCACTTTAACCTGCACAGTGCTCTGGAGCTCCTGCACAGTCGGGTCAGCGGGTGTAAGTGGGAAATTTATATTTCCAAGTTATATCCACTGTATGGTGTTTTTAACGGGCTGCCCAGCCACAAAAAGATCCACGGTAACATTACTGACAAGGAGTGATAGTGTTACCTGGGTAACTGGAACCCAACATAAGCCACAGCTTCGGGACATGGGAGGAACTTACAAAGCAAAACTTTGAAACAACGTTGCTTGTTTTCAAACAGAGCATGCATAACACATAGCTACAGGGAGTAGACGGGTTAGAGTTTAGGGCTCCCTTGTGGCTATCGGCTGGATGGACCGTCAAATACAGGGAGTGAGTTCCAACCATAGTCTCAGGGCAATCTGGGAGCTGCAACGCTGGAGTGTTGGCCAGCACTGGTTGTGTCAGTCTGAGCCAGGGTGCTTGAGAGAAGAGGGTTTATATTGTTTCTTTCCATATTGATGTAACCTGCCCCTTTCCATCCAGACTGTAACAGTATCTCTTGATCACAGGACTCTATCTGACTGATGAAGACCTGCTCTCTTTAAGAGCAAATGGATTGTCTCCAACCAAAAGCGACTTGGCTATTTTCAAAGAAATTCCACAATTAGTTCTCAGTGTTGTTAAACTCCGAAGCGCGCCAGCAAAGTGCAATATTACTGCATTAATCTACTGATATGGATCAGCAGTTCGGATTTTCCACTTCAAGGATAATATATGGTCTATAATATCTCATTATAATGAAAACACTAACATGCAGAATATTTATCTGTGAAAAACATATAAATGTGGGGACTGCCTTGGCGCAGCTCCCAAAGGATAACATAATTTACCAAAAATGGTCGCAAGCCCTCAGAAAATGGGACAGGTTCACCAAACAAAACACTGAGGGATCCCTTGTACTTGCGTTTCAATGAACTTGCATACGGTATTAACCCTCAAGAGTCAATGCAGATGGACACAGGGTCAGTGGTGTGCTGCACCCCATGCGCAGGCACTGGGAGAGTCACAAGATATCAATCTACAGCATTCACACAATGCTTGTTGGGGAAAGGTGTTCCACCATTCACTACACCACCTGCCTGCATCAACTCCTCCATCACTACAGCAGCAAGTCCTGCTCTCGAATATCTCGGCTATAATGGGCATACCCACCGTGCGCTGTACATGTACAGGGGGCACTGAAACACACACGGGGTGTACAATATCAGACGGGAGTGAATCGCTCCCCGTTACCCGCTGTGTACTGTACCTGTACAGGAGTGGACACTCACACGTGCCGTACAGTGTCGGAGAGGAATTGCTATTTATAGGCGTTGTATACCATGTATTTCCAGAAGCTGACACTGTGCTTATCCATGAGCCGGAGAAGAGAGTGTTAGATTGTCACCTTTTACCCAGTGTGCGCACACTGTCATCACCGAGGTACGTGAGTGATACAGGATTGGGTGAGAGGGAATGGCTAGCTTTTAGCCATATGTGCCATATAGAGAGTGGAAAATTTAACTCTTATCAGTAAATGATTTCACAACCCTGTAATAAAATTGACTGTAGCCGAGCTGAACATGGACTCATCCATCTGCTCAGCACGCTGCCTGCCCATTGAGCTCAGTTGGGCCAACCAGGGAAATCAACACACTTAAACATTTCAGGGGCTCACCCTGTGGCTCAGTGTGAAACTTAACAACACACAGCATCAAGCTCAGGGCCCACTTCAAATGGCCTCAGTGTGTCTGGGAGAAACTCAGCCAGGACTCCCACTCCTAATCACTGACCACTCATTGCAATGGCAAACTGGGTGGACGTTGGGTTAGAACATGATTGGACTTGGCTGTAATGCAGCCCCACCCTACTCCACAGATAAATATCCCAACTACATTCACTGCCTACAGTCATATATCAACAATAGCCACTTGGTGCAGTGCTGGAGGTCATCCGGGCTCCGTGTAACTACAAATCATCCCATCGAGAAGATAAAATGAGGCCAGGGAGGGAGAAGTTGGGGGGGACATAAGAACATAAGAAATAGGTGCAGGAGTAGGCCATTCGGCCCCTCGAGCCTGCTCCGCCATTCAATCAGATCATGGCTGATCTGATCTTGGCCTCAGCTCAACTTCCCTGCCCGCTCTCCATAACCCTTTACTCCCTTATCGTTCAAAAATCTGTCTATCTCCGTCTTAAATATAGAAATATAGAAACATAGAAACATAAAAAATAGGTGCAGGAGTAGGCCATTCAGCCCTTCGAGCCTGCACCACCATTCAATAAGATCATGGCTGATCTTTCACCTCAGTACCCCTTTCCTGCTTTCTCTCCATACCCCTTGATCCCTTTAGCCATAAGAGCCACATCTAACTCCCTGTTGAATATATCCAACGAACTGGCATCAACAACTCTCTGCAGTAGGGAATTCCACAGGTTAACAACTCTCTGAGTGAAGAAGTTTCTCCTCATCTCAGTCCTAAATGGCTTAACTCTTATCCTTAGACTGTGTCCCCTGGTTCTGGACTTCCCCAACATCGGGAACATTCTTCCTGCATCTAACCTCTCTAGTCCCGTCAGAATTTTGTATGTTTCTATGAGATCCCCTCTCATCCTTCTAAACTCCAGTGAATAAAGGCCCAGTCGATCCAGTCTCTCTTCATATGTCAGTCCAGCCATCCCAGGAATCTGTCTGGTGAACCTTTGCTGCACTTCTTCAATAGCAAGAACGTCTTTCTTCAGATTAGGAGACCAATTTTCCAGGTGAGGCCTCACCAAGGCCCTGAAGACCAACATACCATTTGCCTTCTTCACCGCCTGCTGTACCTGCATGTCAACTTTCAATGACTGATGGATCATGACACCCAGGTCTCATTGCTCCTCCCCTTTTCCTAATCTGCCGCCATTCAGATAATATTCTACCTTCGTGTTTTTGCCCCCAAAGTGGATAACCTCACATTTATGCACATTATACTGCATCTGCCATGCATTTGCCCACTCACCTAACTTGTCCAAGTCACCCTGCAGCCTCTTAGCATCCTCCTCGCAGCTCATAACGCCACCCAGTTTAGTGTCGTCTGCAAACTTGGAGATATCACACTCAATTCCTTCATCTAAATCATTAATGTATATTGTAAAGAGCTGGGGTCCCAGCACTGAACCCTGCAGCACTCCACTAATCACTGCCTGCCATTCTTAAAAGGACCCATTTATCCCGACTCTCTGTTTCCTGTCTGCCAACCAGTTCTCCATCCATGTCAGTACATTACCCCCAATACCGTGTGTTTTAATTTTGCACACCAATCTCTTGTGTGGGACCTTGTCAAAAGCCTTTTGAAAGTCCAAATACACCACATCCACTGGTTCTCCCTTGTCCACTCTACTAGTTACATCCTCAAAAAATTCCAGAAGATTTGTCAAGCATGATTTCCCTTTCATAAATCCATGTTGATTGGACCGATCCTGTCACTGCTTTCCAAATGCGCTGTTATTTCATCTTTAATAATTGATTCCAACATTTTCCCCACTACTGATGTCAGGCTAACCGGTCGATAATTACCCGTTTTCTCTCTCCCTCCTTTTTTAACAAGTGGTGTTACATTAGCTATGCTCCAGTCCATAGGAACTGATCCAGAGTCGATAGACTGTTGGAAATGATCACCAATGCATCCACTATTTCTAAGGCCACTTCTTTAAGTACTCTGGGATGCAGACTATCAGGCCCCAATGATCCAGCCTCCACAGCTCTCTGGGGCATTGAATTCCACAGATTTACAACCCTCTGAGAGAAGAAATTTTTCCTCATCTCAGTTTTAAATGGGCAGCCCCTTATTCTAAGATTATGCCCCCTAGTTCGAGTCTCCCCTATGAGTGGAAAAATCCTCTCTGCATCCACCTTGTCGAGCCCCCTTATATGTTTCGATAAGATCACCTCTCATTCTTCTGAATGCCAATGAGTATAGGCCTAACCTACTCAAGCTATCTTCATAAGTCAACCTCCTTATCTCCGGAATCAATCGAGTGAACCTTCTCTGAACAGCCTCCAATGCAAGTATATCATTCCTTAAATACAGAGACCAAAACTGTATGCAGTACTCTAGGTGTGGCCTCACCAATACCCTGTACAGTTGTAGCAGGACTTCTCTGCTTTTATACTGTATCCCCCTTGCAATAAAGGCCAACATTCCATTTGCCTTCCTGATTACTTGCTGTACCTGCATACTAACTTTTTGTGTTTCATGCACAAGGACCCCCAGATCCTTCTGTACTGCAGTTGCAATTTTTCTCCATTTAAATTATAATTTGCTTTTCTATTTTTTCTGCCAAAGTGGATAACCTCACATTTTCCCACATTATACTCCATCTGCCAAATTTTTGCCCATTCACATAGCCTGTCTATATCCCTTTGTAGATTTTTTGTGTCCTCCTCACAATTTGCTTTCCCATCCATCTTTGTATCATCAGCAAATTTGGTTACATTACACTCAGTCCCTTCATCCAAGTCATTAATATAGATTTTAAATAGTTGAGGCCCCAGCACCGATCCCTGTGGCACCCTACTAGTTACAGTTTGCCAACTGGAAAATGACCCATTTATCCTGACTCTCTGTTTTCTATTAGTTAGCCAATCCTCTCCCAATCCCGTGAACTTTTATCTTGTGCAGTAACCTTTTATATGGTACCTAATCGAATGCTTTCTGGAAATCCAAATACACCACATCCACTGGTTCCCCTTATCCACACTGTTCGTTACATCCTCAAAGAATTCCAGCAAATTTGTCAAACATGATTTCCCTTTCACAAAACCATGCTGCCTCTGCTTGATTGAATTATGCTTTTCCAAATGTCCTGCCACTGCTTCCTTAATAACGGGCTATTTCTAGATCAATGGTATAATACTACATTACTCACAGTTTAAAGACAAACATTTCACTGCCTAATCTATCAACGACACAAGTTTGGAATTCAGCTGTTGGAGTTCTTTGTCCTAATCAAGTGTAAAATGGGGTAAAGATTCTGTCAGACAGCAACTTAAAGTAAGAACGCGGGGCGGGGTGTGTTTGTAGACAGTGCAGACTGGGAGTAAGAAATACCCCGCGTTAGTAATATTCCCTTTCACGCTCATATCCTGTCACAGCAATCAACAGATTTTATTTGGGATCAAACTGAATCCATCACTTCCTATTAACCCTTTCAACAACAACTTGCATTTATATAGCAACTTTAAGAACATAAGAACATAAGAAATAGGAGCAGGAGTAGGCCATACGGCCCCTCGAGCCTGCTCTGCTATTTAATACGATCATGGCTGATCTGATCATGGACTCAGCTCCACTTCCCCGCCCGCTCCCCATAACTCCTGTCTATTTCTGTCTTAAATTTATTCAATGTCCCAGCTTCCACAGCTCTCTGAGGCAGCGAATTCCACAGATCCACAACCCTCTGAGAGAAGAAATTCCTCCTCATCTCAGTTTTAAATTCTAAGATTATGCCCCCTAGTTCTAGTCTCCCCTATCAGTGGAAACATCTTCTCTGCATCCACCTTGTCAAGCCCCCTCATAATCTTATAAATTTCGATAAGCTCACCTCTCATTTTTCTGAATTCCAATGAGTAGAGACCCGACCTATTCAATCTTTCCTCTTAAGTCAACCTTCTCATCTCCGGAATCAACCTAGTGAACCTTCTTTAAACTGCCTCCAAAGCAAGTATATCCTTTCGTAAATATGGAAACCAAAACTGTACGCAGTATTCCAGGTGTGGCCTCACCAATACCCTCTATAGGGGTAGCAAGACTTCCCTGCTTTTATACTCCATCCCCTTTGTAATAAAGGCCAAGATACCATTGGCCTTCCTGATCACTTGCTGTACCGGCATACTATCCTTTTGTGTTTCATGCACAAGTATCCCAGATCCCGCTGTACTGCAGCACTTTGCAATTTTTCTCCATTTAAATAATAACTTGCTCTTTGATTTTTTTTTCTGCCACTTTCCAACATTATACGCTATCTGCCAAATTTTTGCCCACTCACTTAGCCTGTCTATGTCCTTTTGCAGATTTTGCTTTTCCTCCCATCTTTGTATCGTCACCAAACTTGGCTACGTTACACTCGATCCCTTCATCCAAGTCATTAATATAGATTGTAAATAGTTGGGCTCCCAGCACTGATCCCTGCGACACCCCACTAGTTACTGATTGTCAACCCGAGAATGAACCATTTATCCAGATTCTCTGTTTTCTGTTATTTAGCCAATCCTCTATTCATGCTAATATATTACCCCCAACCCCGGTTAACGTTAAGAAAATTTCCAAAGTCACTTAACGGGAGTGTAATCAGACAAACATCAGCACCGTACAAAGGAAGAGATGTTAATAATGATGACTAAAAGCTTGATCAAGAGTTAAGCTTCTTAAAGGAGGAGAGAGAGGCGGAGTAGTTCAGGGAGGGAATTCCAGAGCTTCGGGCCCAGGCAGCTGAAGCACGGCTACAGATGGTGGGGTAAATGGAATTTCACATACGTACACCAAAGTCTCAGCTTGATCAAAGGGCTAAAGATTGGTACGCTTTATGCCACCCATTACGTGAAAATGTTGGGAAAAGATGGCAGCTGCCGCTCTTTTGCCAGCTGGTGGCAGGTCCATTTTCCGAGGGCTGGCAGTGCTGTCGGGAGGAACGCTGACCCGGCAAATTTAAATTAGGGAATGGTGAAGTCAATCAGTATGCAACGCCAACTCTTAATGTCACCTTGGCGAACTTGGACCTTATCACTGAGTTCAGCGCTGGATCCTAAGCTCGTCAGGTAAACCGAGGGTTCAGCAGATTCACACTGGCCATGTCAGCACTTAAAGAGTTGCACACATCTTTCAGGTAAGTTTGCATTTAAGCTTTTGGATTGTTTTTTTTATTTTATTGAAGTAGTGGCTTGCTGAAGTTTTTAAAAAGTGTGCAGAGTGTGCTGCTGGATGCTTGCAAGGCCTGGGATGGTAAAGAAAGACCTCTGGGAAGACAGAAAATGCTGCGAATGCTTAGCAGGTCATGCAAAATCTGTGGAGCGAGAAACAGAGTTCACGTCTCAGGTCGAGATGCTTCCTGACCTGCTGAGTATTTCTAGCAGTTTATGCCGTCATTTTTGATTTCCAGCATTCCAGCATCTGCTGACAGAGGGAAGAAAAGATGCGCCTGCGGTCCCAGTGACCACCACCCCAATTCCCCTTTCAACATCAGTCCCACACCTTCCCTTCCCCCTGTTACTGACCATTACAGCATCCTCTTGGCCACGATGCTGAAATAAAAGCCACCAACAAAGCAAACTTTCCAATCCAACTTTATCCATCTATCCATCTAATATGACATCAAGAAATCAACTAATCACTCGATGTATTCTCTTAGTGATTTTGCCTATCATACTGATGTCACGCAGTGTTCCCCCAGGGGCTGCAGCAAGGCTGCTGGAAGGCTGCTGACTCTCAGTGGGGGACACTGCAGGTGACCTTGTAGGATGACCTCGAGGAGCGGGTGGCTGGGAGTGTGAAATCGAGTGACGGTGTCTCCACTTCTTCACTCCTCTCCCTCTTCTTGGTCAACTACTGGCTTGGCAGGCTGCATTTCTTGGGTGCATGAAATGAGGAAGGACCAAGGGTGAAGTTGTATGTTGAGAGAGCGGGAAAGCAAGAGGTGTATGCCAGAAGGAGGATAACGTATGAGGATATCAGCACCTTGTGTCCTTTCAACCATGCTGCTGGCTATGGGCTCAGCCATGGCCCTGCCAAGAAGGGCCTGCACCGTCTCCTCCAAGTGGATGAAGTGAGGCTAGGAATGGGAGATGTGCCTTGTGATTGGTGCAGATTGTTGGTAGATGAGTGATTGTGGGATGGAGGGGGCATCGTGCATTGAGCAGTGTGTGAGGCTAGTGGTGCTGTTGGTAGGAGATGGCTTTTGAAGATGCCTTCACTGACCCTGACCTGTGGTCTCAGGTCATGGAGCTTCTTTGGGTACTGGAGCCGGGTAGTGACAGCCTCGATGATGTGGTCCCACATCGTTCTTTCTGGAGGGCCTCCTGGTCCCTGTGGGTAGAGGGTTGCTCTTGCAGTGTTAGCCCCTGCACAAAGCTGGAGTGCTGCGTGTGAGACCCTGGGTGCCCCTTCCCTGGATCACTGAGCCGTTTGTGTTAGTGCTGAAGCACCTTTTACAGGTGCGGAATGGAATTCAGGTTTAAGAGCTGAAGACTCTCATTTGGGACTTCTTTTTCATGTTCATTTTTTTTTTTAAAGGCAGTGAGGGCTGAAATCTGATGTTCTTGACTTTGATTTTGTTTTTATTAGTTCAGAAGACATTGCCCTTTTAATGCATGCCCTATTAATGTCCCACAATGCCTTGCTTCCAGAGGCTGTTGGAAAATGGAACGCCGCTTCTGGACGCCAACTTCGCTATTGATGCCTGCACTAACACCATCAGGAGGGCGTTACACAGTGAGTTTAGCACTGAGCTAAAAATCTTTAGTCCCCAGTGCGAATTTTTCTCTGTTTCAGCGGCCGCTAACCCAAGGCTGCGGTGATGCCAGCAATGTTCGTGTCGCGGTCCAATTTCTAGGCCAAGGTCTTCTCCAGCTAGCATTGAGATATCTCCAAGACGTAACAGTAACCAGTGAGTGTATGAATGCAATTGGAGATTCATTTTCAGGAACTGGAAGAGATTACCAGGGACAACAAGTCTCTCCCTTTTTCATAAATGAACCTCAGCTGATCAATTCTTTCTCGAGAAACACATCCCACTCTCACTTCAACATAATGATGTTGCACTTCCATGGTAACTTACTCCACACCCAGTGATACTGTCCACGGCAATGTGCTGCCCTGGTAATATTTCCATCACCCGACTACCCTTTGGGTGATCATGTGCTTCTCAATTCTCTTCCCTGTCCCTAAGTTCTATCTTGCTTGTCACAGCATCTGATGATATAACACATACTTTTAACTATTACATAAAATAGAGGGAGCTAGAAGTTAGTGCTGCAGTGATACTTTTAATTTTATCTATTGTACATTTACAAAATGCTCACACCTAAGGCAGGTAAATCACGGGTTAGATACAGAGTAAAGCTCCCTCTACACTGTCCCATCAAACATTCCCAGGGCAGGTACAGCATGGGGTAGATACAGAGTAAAGCTCCCTCTACACTATCCCATCACACACTCCCAAGGCAGGTAAATCACGAGGTTAGATACAGAGTAAAGCTCCCTCTACACTGTTCCATTAAACACTCCCCCTCATTGTACTACAGTATGAGGACAACACCTGAGTCTGTGCACACTCGGAGGCCGAACTCCAAGCCATCGTCAACATCTTCACTGAGGCGTATGAGAGCATGCGACGTACATTTAGCATCTGTAAGACAAAGGTCCTCTACCAACCCGCCACACAGCACTGCCCCCCGCCCCCCCTTCCCCGGTTATCAAAATCCATGGCGCAGCCTTGGAAAACGTGAACTATTTTCCATACCTCAGGAGCCTACTGTCAACAAGCGCAGACATCGACGGCGAGGTCCAACACTGCCTTCAGTGCACCAGTGCAGCCTTCGGTCGCCTGAGGAAGAGAATGTTTGAAGACCAGGACCTCAGACCCAGCACCAAGCTCATGGTCTACAGAGCAGTAATGATACCAACCCTTCTATATCGCTCAGAGACATGGACTATGTACAGCAGGCACCTCAAAGCACTGGAGAAGTACCACCAACACTGCCTCCGCAAGATCCTGCAAATCCATTGGCAGGATAGGTGCACCAACGTCAGTGTCCTCGACCAGGCCAACATCCCCAGCATCGAAGCACTGACCACACTCGACCAGCTCCATTGGGCGGGCCACATCGTCCGCATGCTCGATACGAGACTCCCTGCACCCTCTCTAGTGCAATCGCATCCTTCTTATAATACGGTGACCAGAACTGTATGCAGTACTCCAGCTGTGGCCTAACCAAAGTATTATACAATTTAAGCATAACCTCCCTGCCCTTATATTCTATGCCTCAGCCAATAAAGGCAAGCATTCCGTATGCCTTCTTAACCACCTTATCCACCTGGCCTGCAACTTTCAGGGATCTGAGGACAAGCACTCCAAGGTCCCTTTGTTCATCTACACTATTATGTGGCCTACCGCTTAATGTGTATAACCTTTCCCTATTAGCCCTCCCAAAGTCCATCACCTCACACTTCTCTGAATTAAATTCCATTTGTCACTGTTCTGCCCACCTGACCAGTAGATTGATATCCTCCTGCAGCCCATGACTTTCCTCTTCATTTTAGTGTCGTATGCAAACTTCTTAATCATACTCCCGATATTCAAATCTAAATCGTTGATATATACCACAAAAAGCAAGGGACCCAGTACTGAGCCCTGCGGAACCCGACTGGAAACAGCCTTCCAGTCACAAAAACATCCATCAACCATTACCCTTAGCTTCCTACCTACAAGCCAATTTTGGATCCAACTTGCCACTTTGCCCTGGATCCCTTGGTGACCAGTCGACCATGCGGGACCTTATCAAAAGCTTTGATAAAGACCATAGATACTTTATGCACTACCCTCATCGACTCTCTTGGTTACCTCCTCAAAACATTCAATCAGGTTAGTCAAGCAACTGTATAGGGTATTGGTAAGGCTGCACCTGGAGTACTGCGTGCAGTTTTGGTCACCTTACTTAAGGAAGGGTATACTGGCTTTGGAGGGGGTACAGAGACGATTCACTAGGCTGATTCCGGAGATGAGGGGGTTACTTTATGATGATAGATTGAGTAGACTGGGTCTTTACTCGTTGGAGTTCAGAAGGATGAGGAGTGATCTTATAGAAACATTTAAAATCATGAAAGGGATAGACAAGATAGAGGCAGAGAGGTTGTTTCCACTGGTATGGGAGACTAGAACTAGGGGGCACAGCCTCAAAATACGGGGGAGCCAATTTAAAACCGAGTTGAGAAGGAATTTCTTCTCCCAGAGGGATGTGAATCTGTGGAATTCTCTGCCCAAGGAAGCAGTTGAGGCTAGCTTATTGAATGTACAGAAAGATAGATTTTTAACCAATAAGGGAATTAAGGGTTACGGGGAGAGGGCAGGTAAGTGGAGCTGAGTCCACGGCCAGATCAGCCATGATCTTATTGAATGGCGGAGCAGGCTCGAGGGGCTAGATGGCCTACCCCTGTTCCTAATTCTTATGTTCTTATGTTCTTATGTAAACACGATCTTCCTTTAACAAATCCCTGCTGACTGTCCCTAATTAATTCTTGCCTTTCCAAATGTAGATTTATCATGTCTTTTAGGATTTTGTCAAATCATTTTCCACCACTGAGTTTAGGCTGATAGGCCTGTAATTACTCGGCCTATCCCCTTCTCCCTTTTTAAACAAGGGTACTACATTAGCAGTCCTCCAATCCTCTGGCACCATGCCCAGATCCAAAGAGGACTGGAAAATGATGGTCAAGACTTCTGCTATTTCCTCTCTTACTTCACGCAACAGCCTGGGATGCATTTCATCCGGGCCTAGGGACTTATCTACTTTCAAAGCTACTAAACCCCTCAATACTTCCTCTCTCACTATATTTATTTCATCCAGAATATCACACTCCTCCTTGATAGCAATGTCTGCCTTTCCTTTGTGAAAACAGATGCAAAGTATTTGTTAAGAACCCTCCCAACATCTTCCGCTTCCACACAAAGATTACCCACATGATCTCAAATAGGCCCTACCCTTTCTTTATTTACCCTCTTACTCTTAATATATTTATAGAACATCTTTGGGTTTTCCTTAATTTTACTGGCCAAGACTTTCTCATGCTCTCTCTTAGCATTCCTAATATCCTTTTTAATTTTGCCTCGTAACTTTGTATATTCCTCTAAAGATTCTAAAGTATTTAGCCGTTGATATATGACATCAGCATCCCTTTTTTACTGAATCCTCCCCTGTAAGTCCCTAGACATCCAGGAGGCTCTAGAATTATTTTTCCCACCCTTTTTCTTTAAGAGCACATGTTTGGCCTGAGCCCTCTGGATCTCCTCCTTGAATGCCTCCCACTGTTCCAACACCGATTTACCCACAAGTAGCTGTTTCCAGTCCACTATGGCCAAATCACTCCTTAACGTAGCAACGTTAGCTTTTCCCCAATTCGGGACTTTTATTCCAGGCCTATCCTTGTCCTTATCCATAACCAACTTGAATCTGACTGAATTATGGTCATTGGCACCCAAGTGCTCTCCCACTAATACCCCTTCAACCTGCCCAGCTTCATTCCCCAAAACTAAATCCAAGACCGCCCCTCTCGTGTTGGGCTTGCTACATCCTGACTAAAAAAGTTCTCTTGAATGCATTTCAAGAATTCTGCACCCTCTATATCCTTCACACTAAATTTGTCCCAATCAATATTTGGATCGTTAAAATCCCCTACTATTACTACCCTATGGTTTTTAGACTTCACAGCAATTTGCCTGCATATTTGCTCCTCTATCTCCCTCCCACTGTTTGGGGGTCTATAATACATTCCCAGCAGTGTGATCGCCCCTTTTTTATTTTTCAATTCGACCATATGGCCTCATTTGATGATCCCTCTAACATATCATCCCTCCTCACCGCTATAATAGTTTCCTTAATCAGTACCACAACGTCCCACCCCCCTTTTTACCTCCCTCTCTATCTTGTCTACAAATCCTGTAACCAGGAATATTGATCTGCCAAACCTGCCCTTCTCTCAGCCATGTTTCTGTAATGACTATAACACCCAAGTGTCTACCTGTGCTCTTAGCTCATCCACCTTATTCGCTATACTCCTTGCATTAAAGTATATACCATTTAGCACAGGAAGACCTCCTTGCTTACTACATACTAAGCCCTGTTTCCTCCGTCTTACAGATTCGCTTTCAAGATTCTTGCTATCCAATTTCTGCTTTACTTCCTTCCCTTTTGAATTTGTTCTCAGGTTCCTGCCAAGCTAGTTTAAACTCTCCCCAACAGCACTAGCAAAACTCCCCGCGAGGATATTGGTCCCGGCGCTGTTGAGGTGCAGCCTGTCCGGTTTGTACATGTCCCATCTCCCCCAGAAACGGTTCCAATGCCTCAAGAATTTAAAGCCCTCCCTCCTTCACCAACTTTCCAGCCATGTATTCATCCTCTCTCTCCTTCTATTCTTATACTCATTAGCACGTGGCACTGGTAGTAACCTGGAGATTACGACCTTTGAGGTCCTACTCTTTAATTTTCTTCCTAGCTCCCTAAATTCTTCCTGTAGGACCTCATCCCTCATTTTACCTGCCGTTGATCCCAATATGGACCATGACCTCGAACTGTTTACCCTCCCCCCAGGATGCCCTGCGCCCGCTCTGTGACATCCTTGACCCTGGCACCAGGGAGGCACAAAACCATTTGGGAGTCACGTCTACGGCCGCAGAAAGGCCTGTCTGTTCCCCTAACTATAGAACCCCTATCACTAGAGCTCTTTTGTTCTTCATCCCTGCCCCCTGTGCAGCTGAGCCACCCGTGGTGCCTTGGAATTGGCTCTGGCTGCACTCCCCAGAGGCACCATCGTCCTCACTGATACTCAGAAGTGAATATCGGTTTGAAAGCGAGATGGACTCACGGGGGTAACTCCTGCACTACCTGCCTAGCACACTTACTACGTCTGGTGGTCACACACTTCCCCTCCACCTGCCACCTTTAAGCTGTGGGGTGACCACCTCCTGAAACGTGCTATCCATGTAGTTCTCAGCCTAGCGGATGCACCTTATTGACTCCACCCGCTGCCCCAGCTCCGAAACGCGGAGCTCGAGTAGTTGCAGCTGGAGACACCTCCTGCACACATTGTTGTCGAGGCTGCGTGAAGCGTCCAGGACTCCCCACATGCCGCAGGATGGACACTCCACGGGGCTGAGCTGCACTGCCTCTAGTTAGACTTATTTAGTTTAAAATCTAACAAAAAAAAATAGAGTAGGCAAAAATTTGGCAGATGGAGTATAATGTGCGAAAATGTGAAGTTATCCATTTTGGCAGAAATAATAGAAAAGCAAATTATAATTTAAATGAAGAAAAATTGTAAAGTGCTGCAGTACAGAAGGATATACTTGCATTGGAGGCTGATCAGAAAAGGTTCACTAGGTTGATTTTGGAGATGAGGGGGTTGACTTATGAAGTTAGGTTGAGTAGGTTGGGCCTATTCACATTGGAGTTCAGAAGAATGAGAGGTGATCTTATTGAAATTTATGATAATGAGGGGGCTCGACAAGGTGGATGCAGAGAGGATGTTTCCACTCATGGGGGAGACTAGAACTAGGGGACATAATGGTCTTAGAATAAGGGGCCACCAATTTAAAACTGAGATGAGGAGAAATTTCTTCTCTCAGAGGATTGTAAATCTATGGAATTCTCTGCCTCAGAGCTGTGGAGACTGGATCATTGAATATATTTAAGGCAGAGATAGACAGATTTTTGAGCGATAAGGAAGTAAAGGGTTATGGGGAGCGGGCAGGGAAGTGGAGCTGAGCCCATGATCAGATCAGCCATGATCTTATTGAATGGCGGAGCAGGCTCGAGGGGCCAAATGGCCGACTCCTGCTCCTATTTCTTATATTCTTATGTTATGTTCTCATAAATGGTCAGGGAAGATACCGTTATAGACCATAAATATAGAATGACAGTTAAAAATAAAGTGAATGGATCGCTCAATAAAAACACATAAAATTGCTGTACAGTAATGTGTACAGCATCCAAAACAAAATGGGGGAGCTGGAGGTATTAATCTGTAGTGAGGTGCCGGATGTAGTCGGGATAACTAAAAAATGGACACATAAAGAACAGGACAGGCAGTTAAATATGGCAGGATAGGGAAGGAAGAAGGGAGGGTGGGATAGTTGTACTAATGAGAGATAACATAATGGCAGTGGAAAAAATGGACATAACTAACATTAAGATAGAAACAGAATCCATATGGATTGAGATAATGGATCAGACGGGATCGATCACATGGGGATCTTCCCCAGACCAACTCATTGTGGAAGGGAAGTGGAGGATACACAAGATAAACTCACAGGTAATGACAGTGATTGCAGGAATGTTGAACAATTACTTTGCCACAGTATTTTCCACGGAGACAAACAGGGTGGATGTCGGGTCCAAGTCAGCATGGATTTATGAAAGGGAAATCATGCTTGACGAATCTGCTGGAATTTTTTGAGGATGTAACTAGCAGAGTGGACAAGGGAGAACCAGTGGATGTGGTGTATTTGGACTTTCAAAAGACTTTTGACAAGGTCCCACAAGAGATTGTTGTGCAAAATCAAAGCACATGGTATTGGGGGTAATGTACTGACGTGGATAGAGAACTGGTTGGCAGACAGGAAGCAGAGAGTCGGGATAAAGGCAGGCAGTGACTAGTGGAGTGCCGCAGGGCTCAGTGCTGGGACCCCAGCTCTTTACAATATCCATTAACGATTTGGATGAAGGAATTGAGTGTAATATCTCCAAGTTTGCAGGTGACACTAAACTGGGTGGCGGTGTGAGCTGTGAGGGGGACGCTAAGAGGCTGCAGGGTGACTTAGGCAGGTTAGGTAAGTGGGCAAATGCATGGCAGATGCAGTATAATGTGGATAAATGTGAGGTTATCCATTTTGGGGGCAAAAACACGAAGGCAGAATATTATCTGAATGGCAGCAGATTAGGAAAAGGGGAGGTGCAACGAGACCTGGGTGTCATGGTTCATCAGTCATTGGAGGTTGGCATGCAGATACAACAGGCGGTGAAGAAGGCAAATGATATGTTGGCCTTCATAGCTAGGGGATTTGAGTACAGGAGCAGGGAAGTCTTACTGCAGTTGTACAGGGCCTTAGTGAGGCCTCACCTGGAATACTGTGTTCAATTTTGGTCTCCTAATCTGAGGAAGGACATTCTTGCTATTGAGGGAGTGCAGCGAAGGTTCACCAGACTGATTCCATGGATGGCTGGGCTGTCATATGAGGAGAGACTGGATCAACTGGGCCTTTATTCACTGGAGTTTAGAAGGATGAGAGGGGATCTCATAGAAATGTATAAGATTTTGATGGGACTGGACAGGTTAGATGCGGGAAGGATGTTCCCGATGTTGGGGAAGTCCAGAACCAGGGGACATAGTCTTAGGATAATGGGTAGGCCATTTAGGACTGAGATGAGGAGAAACTTCTTCACTCAGAAAGTTGTTAACCTGTGGAATTCCCTGCCGCAGAGAGTTGTTGATGCCAGTTCATTGGATATATTCAAGAGGGAGTTAGATATGGCCCTTACGGCTAAGGGGATCAAGGGGTATGGAGAGAAAGCGGGAAAGGGGCACTGAGGGAATGATCAGCCATGATCTTATTGAATGGCGGTGCAGGCTCGAAGGGCCGAATGGCCTATTCCTGCACCTATTTTCTATGTTTCTATGTTTCTATGTCACATTAGGTAAAAAAAAGTTAGCAATAAATTTAAGATAGAGAAGGGAGAGGAATAATTGATAAACTAAACAAAGTTATAGAAGATAAAATCCCTGGTCCGAATGGATTGCAGCCGCACATACTAAAAGAAGTTCGGGAAGCGCTAGCAGAGGCATGATTATATATTTATAAAGATTCATTCGAAAAGGGAATAGTGCCAGAGGACTGGCGGACAGCTGATGTGATTCCTGTATTTAAAAAAGGGAGATATGACAAGTCCAGGAAAGTATAGACTAGTTAGCATAACATCAGTTCTAGAATCTTTACTCAAAAATGTAACAGAAAACATCTCTAAACCAAAAATACAATAAAGAATAGTCAGCCTGGATTTGAAAATGGAAGGGAATGTTTGACCAAGCTGACTGAGTTCTTGGGAGAAATAACAGAAATTGTAGACAAGGAGAATGCAGTCTAAGTTATATACTGCAATTTTCAAAAGGTCTTTGGTAAGGTGCCTTGTACTAGACTTATACCTGAGGTCAAAGCGTGTGGAGTCAGGGGCCAAGTCGCAGAATGGATAGCTATGTGGCTGCAAACACAGAATGGGCTTCCCCACAGACTGGGGGAAGTTGGGAAGTGCAGGGAGCAGTGCTAAGACCATGGTTGTTCATAATTTATATCATCAACTTGTACGCAGGACGCGGAAGTAAATTTCAAAATTCACGGATGACAGCAAAATGGGATCTATGGTTAAAACTGAGGAAGACTGTGACACAATACAAGATGTTAATAAACTTGCAGAATGGACGTGTAAATAGCAAATTAACTTCAATATAGTTAAGTGTGCGATGGCACATTTTGGTAGGAGGAATAAGGAGGCCACAAACTCCTTGAAAAATAAAAGTGTAAATGGGGTGGTGGAGCAAAGGAATCTGGGGGTACAGATTCACAAATCACGTAAAGTAGTACCCTGTACTGCAGATTAACAAGTACTGCACTTTGTTTCTGGAGGAACTGAATTAAAAGGCAGAGAAGTTATGTTAAACTTATATTGAACCTTGGTTAGACTACACTTGGAGTACTGTGCACAGTTCCACGCTCCACATTACATTGGGGATAAAACGTATTGGAGCAGGTGCAACAAAGATTAACAAGAATGATACGAAAAGAAAGAAAGAAAGACTTGGATTTATATAGCGCCTTTCACGACCACCGGATGTCTCAAAGCGCTTTACAGCCAATTTAAGTTTGAGAGTGCAGTCACTGCTGTAATGTGGGAAATGCGGCAGCCAATTTGCGCACAGCAAGCTCCCACAATCAGCAATGTGATTATGACCAGATAATCTGTTTTTTGTTTATGTTGATTGAGGGATAAATATTGGCCAGGACACCAGGGATAATTCCCCTGCTCTTCTTCGAAATAGTGCCCATGGGATCTTTTATGTCCACCTGAAGGGGCAGACGGGGCCTCGGTTTAACGTCTCATCCAAAAGACAGGACCTCCGACAGTGCAGCATGACGGTACGGGGCCCAGAAGAGGCAAGGGCCCAGGGGCAGCACGGATCAGCCCACACTGCAATATGTGTGCGCACTGGGTCTGTGCAGCAGAGCAGGTCTCCAGTCGTCCTGGTTAACCCTTGCCACTGGACCATGACCTAGCTCTGTCAAGCCCGTGTGGTGGCTGGTGTGCAACGGCCACCCCACATTAAAAAAATCCACCCACAGGCATCTTCCACCCCCTCAACTGGAGTTCAGGACTGGAACATCAGGTCCTTCATTGAAACATGTGTGAACTCATGTGGAAGCAAGTCCTCCTCATTCGAGGGACCACCTATGCCTCCCTCAGCACTGCACAGGAGTGTCAGCCTAGATTTATGTGCTCAAGTCTCAGGATTGGGACATGAACCCATAAACTTCTGACTCAGAGGCGAGGGTGCTGCCCACTGAGCCAGGCTGACACATACCAGATCAGAGAGGTTATAACTCTCAGCAAAGACTGTACAGGCTGGGGCTCCTTCCTCCATAAAACAAAGGCTGAGGGGTGACCTGATGTCTTTAAAATTATGAAGGAGTTCAATAGGCTAGATATAGACAAGATGTTTCCACTTACAAAAGAATATAAGAAATAGAGCAAGAGTCGGCCATTTTGCTCCTCGAGCCTGCTCCGCCATTCAATAAGATCATGGCTGATCTGATCATGGACTCAGCTCCACTTCCCTGCCCGCTCCCCATAACCCTTTATTCCCTTATCGCTCAAAAATCTGTCTATCTCCGCCATAAATATATTCAATGACGCAGCCTCCACAGCTCTCTGGGGCAGAGAATTCCACAGATTTACAACCCTCAGAGAGAAGAAATTTCTCTTCATCTCAGTTTTAAATGGGCAGCCCCTTATTCTAAGACAATGTCCCCTTGTTTTAGTTTCCCCTATGAATGGAAATATCCTCTCTGCATCCACCCTGTCGAGCCCACTCATTATCTTATAAGTTTAACTAAGATCACCTCTCATTCTTCTGAACCCTAATGAGTAGAGACCCAACCTACTCAACCTATCCTCATAAGTCAACATAGAAACATAGAAATTTACAGCACAGAAGCAGGCCATTTCAGCCCATCGTGTCAGCACCGGCCGACAAAGAGCCGCACGGCCCTTGGGCAGCAGCCCTGAAGGTTACATATAAACCTATTAACAATGAACAATGGCGGAAAGGCAAAGAGCACCCGGCCCAACCAGTCCACCTCACACAACTGCGACACCCCTTATACTGAAACATTCTACACTCCACCCCAACCAGAGCCATGTGATCTCCTGGGAGAGGCAAAAACCAGATAAAAACCCAAGCCAATTTAGGGAGAAAAAATCTGGGAAAATTCCTTTGCGATCCATCCAGGCGATCGAAACTAGTCCAGGAGATCACCCTGACCGTATTCTATTCCCTGCAGTACTTACCCTGCAGGTTACTGCACTTTAAGTGCCCATCCAGCCATCTCTTAAAAGTGGTGAGGGTTTCTGCATCCACCACTCTTCCAGGCAGCGAGTTCCAGATCCCCACAACCCTCTAGTAAAGAAGCCCCCCTCAAATCCCCTCTAAACCTTTCACCAACCACCTTAAAACTATGCACCCTCATAATAGACCCCTCCACCAATGGAAATAGGCCATTACTATCCACTATGTCCAGGCCCCTCAATATTTTGTACACCTCAATGAGGTCTCCTCTCAACCTCCTCTGTTCCAATGAGAACAAACCCAGCCTATCCAATCTGTCTTCATAACTAAGATTCTCCATTCCAGGCAGAATCCTAGTAAATCTCCTCTGCACCCTCTCTAGTGCAATCACGTCCTTCCCATAATAGAGCGACTAGAACTGAATGCAGTACTCCAGCTGTGGCCTAACAAAAGTATTATACAATTTAAGCATAACCTCCCTGCCCTTATATTCTATGCCTCGGCCAATAAAGGCAAGCATTCCGTATGCCTTCTTAACCACCTTATCCACCTAGCCTGCTACTTTCAGGGAGCTGTGGACAAGCACTCCAAGGTTTCTTTGTTCATCTACACTATTAAGTGGCCTACCGCTTAATGTATATACCCTTTCCTTATTAGCCCTCCCAAAGTCCATCACCTCACACTTCTCTGAATTAAATTCCATTTGCCACTGCTCTGCCCACCTGACCAGTAGATTGATATCTTCCTGCAGCCCATGACTTTCCTCATCATTATCAACCACACAGCCAATTTTAGTGTCATCTGCAAACTTCTTAATCATACTCCCTATATTCAAATCTAAATCGTTGATATATACCACAAAAAGCAAGGGATCCAGTACTGAGCCTTGCGGAACCCCACTGGAAACATCCTTCCAGTCACAAAAACATCCATCAACCATTACCCTTTGCTTTCTGCCTCCAAGCCAATTTTGGATCCAACTTGCCACTTTGTCCTGGATCCCATGGGCTTTAACCTTCGTGACCAGTCTACCATGTGGGGCCTTATCAAAAGTCTTGGTAAAGTCCATATATATTACATCGTATGCACTACCCTCATCGACCCTCTTGGTTACCTCCTCAAATCATTCAATCAGGTTCGTCAAACATGACCTTTCTTTAATAAATCCCTGCTGACTGTCCCTAATTAATCCTCGCCTTTCCAAATGTAGATATATCCTGTCTTTCAGGATTTTATCCAATAATTTTCCCACCACTGAGGTTCGGCTGACAGGTCTGTAATTATTCGGCCTATCCCTTTTTCCCTTCTTAAACAAGGGTACTACATTAGCAGTCTTCCAATCCTCCGGCACCATGCCTAGATCCAAAGAGGACTGGAAAATGATGGTCAAGGCCTCTGCTATTTCCTCTTGCACCTCACTGGCACTCAAGTGCTCCTCCACTAATACCCCTTCAACCTGCCCAGCTTCATTCTCCAAAACTAAATCCAAGACTGCCCCTCTCGTGTTGGGCTTGCTACATACTGACTAAAAATGTTATCTTGAATGCATTTCAAGAATTCCACACCTTCTATACCCTTCACACTAAATTTGTCCCAATCAATATTTGGAGTGTTAAAATCCCCTACTATTACTACCCTATGGTTTTTGGACTTCACAGCAATTTGCCGACATATTTGCTCCTCTATCTCCCTCCCACTGTTTGGGGGTCTATAATACACACCCAGCAGTGTGATCGCCCCTTTTTTTTTCAATTCGACCATATGGCCTCATTTGATGACCCCTCTAACATATCATCCCTCCTCACCGCTGTAATAGTTTCTTTAATCAGTACTGCAACCCACCCCCCTTTTTACCCCCCTCTCTATCTTGTCTAAAAATCCTGTAACCAGGAATATTGATCTGCCAAACCTGCCCCTCTATCAGCCATGTTTCTGTAATGACTATAATGTCATACTCCCAAGTGTCTACCTGTGCTCTTAGCTCATCCGCCTTATTCGCTATACTCCTTGCATTAAAGTATAGACCATTGAGCACAGGAAGACCTCCTTGCTTACTACATACTGAGCCCTGTTTCCTCTGTCTTACAGCTTCGCTTTCTAGATTCTTGCTATCCAATTTCTGCTTTACTTCCTTCTCTATTGAATTTGTTCTCAGATTCCCATCCCCCTGCCAAGCTAGTTTAACCCCCCCCCCCCCCCCCCAACAGCACTCGCAAAACACCCCACGAGGATATTGGTCCCAGTGCTGTTGAGGTGCAACCCGTCCGGTTTGTACAGGTCCCATCTCCCCCAGTAGCGGTCCCAATGCCTCAAGAATTTAAAGTCTTCCCTCCTACACCAACTTTCCAGCCACATGTTCATCCTCTCTATCCTTCTGTTCTTGTACTCATTAGCACATGGCACTGGTAGAAACCCGGAGATTACTACCTTTGAGGTCAACCCCCTCATCTCCGGAATCAACCGAGTGAACCTTCTCGGAACAGCCTCCAACTTTTGGGGTAGTCCAAAACTAGGGGCCATAAATATAAGATAGTCACTAAAAAATCCAATTGGGAATTCAGGAGAAACATCTTGTATTGAAACACAGAAATTTTACAGCACAGAAGGAGGCCATTTCGGCCCATCGTGTCAGCGCCAGTCGACAAAGAGCCACATGGCCCTTGGTCAGCAGCCCTGAAGGTTACATATAAACAATGAACAATGGTGGAAAGGCAAAGAGCATCCAATCTAACCAGTCCGCCCTACACAACTGTGACACCCCTTATACTGAAACATTCTACACTCCACCCCAAACCAAGGCCTTTTACCAAAGAGTAGTGAGACTGTGGAACTCGCTAGCACAGGGAATGGTTGAAGCGAAGGTATTTAAGGGGAAGCTGGATAAACATATAAGAAGAAAATAGAGGGACAGGTTGATAGACTGGGATGAGGCTGGTGTGGAGCATAGACATCGGCATGGACCGGGTGGGCCAAATGACCTGTTTCTATGCTGCAAATACTAGGTAATCTTTTGTTCCTACAATTGACAATCTGGAATCCCTCAGCTAACTTACACTAGAACAGGAAGGCAGCATTACATTGGGAACAGTACTGTTACTGACTTACACAACAGTGTAGCCCAATCATTGCACCACTGCCATCCAGAAATATAACTGAACATTGACCAGCTGTCACAAAACACCTCCCTCCATTCCCCGAGCTCATTGTGACAGAAAACATGCTTCGTGCACAAGAGAAGCATTTACTTAAATCCCTTTCTAGTATTAGAGGACACATCCAGTCATTGTCATTCTGCTTAAGAAAGGAGCAGGGACTGTGTGCTGCGCTGGGTCCGAACGCTGGCCTTTCCTCTGTCGGACCTAGAGTTTGAACATCGAATCACTCAGCTCCTCGAGCATGTTCTGCCATTCAATTAGATCATGGCTGCTCTGTTCCTCAACTCCATTTACCTGCTTTAGCTCCATGTCCCTTGATACCATTCCCTAACCAAAATCTATCAAACACAGTCTCAAAAATGTCCATTGACCCCCAGCCTCAACAGCCTTTTTGGGAGAGTTCCAGATCTCCACTACCAGTTGTATGAAAAATTACTTCCTGATTTCACTCCTGAATGGCCGGACTCTCATTTTAAAACCGTGCCCTCTTGTTCTGGATTCTCCGAAAGGAAATAGCTTCTGTGTATCTACCCTATCAAATTATTTTAAATACCTCAATTAAATTACCCCTCAACCTTCAAAACGCAAGAACATACAAATTGACTGACTCCTCTCATTTAATGTCAACAACAATAACAACTTATATATAGAGCCTTTACCACAGTAAGATATCCCAAGGGGCTTCACAGGAGCACCAAACAAAGTTACATAAGGAGGTCAAAGCTTGCTCAAAGAGGTCGGTTTTAAGGAACGTCTTAAAGGAGGACAGAGAGGTAGAGAAGCGGAGAGGTTTAGGGAGGGAGTTCCAGAACTTGGGGCCCAGGCAGCTGAAAGAATGGCCACCGATGGTGGAACGATTAAAATCGGGGTTGCTCAAGAGGGCAGAATTGGAGGAGTGCAGACATGTTGGGGTTTGTAGGACTGGAGGAGTCATGACAATAAATTCTTGCTCGAATGATCTATACTCATTTCCATTTCATTGCACTCATCTAATCACCTTGTTCACACATTTCCGAAGTTTCACTATTCCCAATTAACCTTTTTGCAAGTTCCTTTTCCTTCATTATTTTACAATCAGTTGTCTGGTTGATTAATTTAGCGCCTCTTTTGAATCCACCCTTGCTAATTGAATAAAATATTTGCTCTGTGTGCAGTCATGCATGCCTTTGAAGGTGTTCCATTGTCCTGTGTTAGGAAATGGTTCCCGTTAACCTGTTTCAGCTCAAGCCTGCTATTTGGCCTTTTTAAATGTCTGTACATAAAACGCACAAACTTTACTATTCTCAACTGCCATTTTTCTTAAATAAAATGTTCATAGCTTTCCCCTACAAGATACTGCCAACCATTACAACAGTGACCACACTCCAAAAGTACTCCATTGGCTGTAAAGTGCTTTGAGACGTCCGGCGGTCGTAAAAGGCGCTATATAAATGCAAGTCTTTTCTTTCCTTCAGCTTTGCTAGACCAACCGTTGTACATTTCCTCTTTCAATGAACATACATTCAGTAGTAATTTTTGCAGGCACTTTGCTGGAATAGTGCTGAACTTCCCTTGTCCATTGTTTGTTTTCCCATTATGAATAATCCTATTTAAAAGGTATGTGTGTGGATCTGAGTTTAGGTGAAGGATTTAAAGTGAGAAAATACATTTTCATTAATCCAATCTCTAAATATTTGCTTTTCTCCTCCGCTGGACTGTTGAACTGAGTAGACAATGACCAGCAGAGGCAGAGTTATCAGAATGACGAGATTAGGAACTGATTGTTGCAATAGCTGCACTCCATAGCTCCACACCATTACAGACTGACTAAAAGTGACGTCTTTCAGGGGAAGTTTTTAGTCTACAGACATTCAAATTTGAACCCTTTCTCCACTCGTGAAAAGCTTCAAGTTTCACAATCTTTGCTGTACAAATTCGGCTTCATCAGACAGAGCAGAACTGTGAGACAAGCAGTGAATATAAAGTACCTTTCTCCCCGGCTGCTCACTGCAGTTGCCAGGAGAGCGATCATCCATCCTGGGGGACTCTGGGACAATTCTGGAGGGTTGGCAACCCTTGTGACCAGGGTGCAGCCCACTGGCAGGCCTCAACCAGTAGACTCACTGTGTGGACGTGCAAACCCCCATGCTGCTGCTTCATGGTACTGTACCATTGCCGTACCATGTGCAGTCTTTCCCATTGGCCCATTCAAGTACTCCCCTCATATCTGTGGTACCACAGCAACAAATGATTGTGACCATTAACCCTTCCTGTGTTGGCTGGAGTTGCTGAAGTACACCCTTCAACTTACAATTGTTCCAGATATCAACTCTCATAGGCTCAAACATTTGAGCTCAATGAACCGCTCATGGCCAAAAGGCACGCTGTTTGAACAACACTCAGCCAATTCTTTCTATTCTATCCTTTCTCCCTTTCCGTCTTCCCAGTCACAATGCATTATCAGCAGCCGTGGGAGGAACAATACTGGGCTGGAGCATGTCTCAAACCTTACCCACCCCAGCATCAAGTGCAGCTTACACATGAAGCATGGTAACAGGGGTGAGGGCTCAAAGAACGGTACTGCCCCATGGAGAGTATGAATTATCCTTTAACGCTCACAATTACTGGTGAGAGCTGGTTGGGGTCAGAGTACACTGCTGCCTCCATTGTGTGACTCAGGAGTCTGCCTGGTTGTGTTTTCTCTGCGAAGGTCAGGATTATACCTGATGATGGCGAGGTTATTGGAGATGATGTATTCACTTGCAAACCCATGACATGATACCTTTTCCTATTTTTAACAACAAAAATCTATTTATAGGTCCCCATCCAGCATCACTGCAAGATTTTTAACCCTTGTTATGATACAGTTCCAACCTCTCCAGCCCTCCCTGCTCACACATTCTGCTTATTCAGCATAGGAGGTCAGGTCAGCTTTGAGTGTGACACGGCTACTGGTATAAGCAAAACATTTCTTTCAGATGTTAAATCATCAGACCATAAGAATTAGGAGCCGGAGTCAGCCATTCGGCCCCTCGATCCTGCTCCACCATTCAATAAGATCATGGCTGATCTTCTACCTCAACTCCACTTTCCTGCACTGTCCCCATATCCCTTGATTCCCTTAATATTCAAAAATCTATCGATCTCTGTTTTGAATATACTCAACGACTGAGCCTCCACAGCCCTCTGGGGTAGAGAATTCCAAAGATTCATCACCCTCTGAGTGAAGAAGTTTCTCCTCATCTCAGTCCTAAATGGCCGACCCCTTTTTCTGAGACTGTGACCCCTGGTTCTAGACTCCCCAGCCCAGGGAAACATCCTCCCTGCATCTGCCGTCAAGCCCACTAAGAATTTTGTATGTTTCAATGAGATCACCTCTCATTCTTCTAAACTCTAGATAATATAAGCCTAGTCTACTCAATCTCTCCTCATAGGACAATCCCCCCATCCCAGGAATCAGTCTGGTGAACCTTCATTGCACTCCCTCTATGGTAACTATATCCTTCCTTAGGTAAGAAGACTAAAACTGTGCACAATACTCCAGGTGTGGTCTCACCAGGGCCCTATATAGTTGCAATAAGACGTCTTTACTCTATACTCAAATCCTCCTGTAAAAAAGGCCAACATACAATTTGCTTTCTTAATTGCTTGTTGTACCTGCATGTTAACTTTCAGTGATTGGTGTACAAGGACACCCGGGTCCCTCTGAACACCAACATTTCCCAATCTCTCACCATTTAAAAAATACTCTGCTTTTCTATTTTTCCTACCAAAGTGGATAACTTCACATTTTTCCACATTATATTCCATTTTCCATGTTCTTGCCCACTCACTTAGCCTGTCTATATCCCCTTGAAGTCTCTTTGCATCCTCCTCATAACTTACATTCCCACCTAGCTTTGCATCATCAGCAAACTTGGATACATTACATTTGCTCCCTTATTGTGCATTCCATTGATTGGTTAATCAAAGCAACGTATAATCACCATATTTCAATATAATTTAATATAAGTTGGCAAAATCTATACAAACTCATACATTTATTATCACTCAAAGCCATCTTTCAGACTTGTTGCTGAAACAGCAATTCTGTAAAATATCCACTACTCTCTCAGGGGCAAGAACAATAGAATGAGGTCCACTCAATGGGTAAAGGCACTGTCTGGTGTCGTACTGATCTCACAAGGTCCCAGGCTTAATGTTAGTCATCGCTAATCTCAACAGAGACTCTACATTGGTCTCGGTGAGTGTGGACTGGGAGGGCATGTTAGTCAGGAGGGGCTGCACCTCCATATTGCCCATCACTCTCGTTGGGAAGGGCGTATGCATGTCAGAGGACACAAGATTGGGCATGGCTGTGATCCTGTCAGTCTGCACACAACAATGAGAGGAGAGAAAATGTATAAGCCTGTAACATCAGTATCACAAGCCTAGTGTTACAACAACTGAGGACCCTGAGTGCCCATTACAGACATCAGGAAAAATCTCGACGCTTCAAACATCCTGCCTCCTCAGGCCTTGTTTGTGATGGTGGTGGCGGGGGGGGGGGGGGGGTGTCGGTGAGGGTGTATGTACGAGATGGACCTGTTTGTGACGGGGGGGGGGGAGGGTTATTACTGTAGGAGATGGACCTGTTTGTGACGGGGTGGGGGGGTTATTACTGTAGGAGATGCACCTGTTTGTGACGGGTGGGGGGGGGGAGGTTATTACTGTAGGAGATGGACCTGTTTGTGACTGGGAGGGTGGGGGGGTGTACTATAGGAGATAGACCTGTTTGTGACGGGGAGGGGAGGGTTATTACTGTAGGAAATGGACGTGTTTGTGACGGGGAGGGGGGGTTTATTACTGTAGGAGACGGACCTGTTTGTGACGAGGTGGGGGGGTTATTACTGTGGGAGATGGACCTGTTTGTGACCGGGGGGGGGTTATTACTGTAGGAAATGGACCTGTTTGTGATGGGGAGGGGGGGGTTATTACTGTAGGAGACGGACCTGTTTGTGACGAGGTGGGGGGGTTATTACTGTGGGAGATGGACCTGTTTGTGACCGGGGGGGGGTTATTACTGTAGGAAATGGACCTGTTTGTGATGGGGAGGTGGGGGTGGTGTGTACTATAGGAGATAGACCTGTTTGTGACAGGGGGGGGGGGAAAGAGTGTGTATGTAGGAGATGGACGTGTTTGTGATGAGGGGGGGGGGGGGGGTTATTACTGTAAGAGGTGGACCTGTTTGTGACGGAGGGGGGTGTACTATAGGAGATGGACCTGTTTGTGACGAGGTGGGGGGGTTATTACTGTAGGAGATGGACCTGTTTGTGACCGGGGGGGGGGGTTATTACTGTAGGAAATGGACCTGTTTGTGATGGGGAGGGGGGGGTGGGTGTACTATAGGAGATAGACCTGTTTGTGACAGGGGGGGGGGGGGGAGAGTGTGTATGTAGGAGATGGACGTGTTTGTGACGAGGGGGGGGGGGTGTTATTACTGTAAGAGGTGGACCTGTTTGTGACAGAGGGGGGTGTACTATAGGAGATGGACCTGTTTGTGATGAGGTGGGGGGGGTTATTACTGTAGGAGATGGACCTGTTTGTGACCGGGGTGGGGGGGGGGTTATTACTGTAGGAAATGGACCTGTTTGTGATGGGGAGGGGGGGGTGGGTGTACTATAGGAGATAGACCTGTTTGTGACGGGGGGGGAGAGTGTGTATGTAGGAGATGGACGTGTTTGTGATGGGGGGCGGGGGGGTGTTATTACTGTAAGAGGTGGACCAGTTTGTGACGGAGTGGGGTGTACTATAGGAGATGGACCTGTTTGTGACGGAGGGGGGTGTACTATAGGAGATGGACCTGTTTGTGACGGGGCTGGGGGGGGTGTACTTTTACTACTGTGGGAGGTGGACCTGGTCATTGGTTGAAACAACCACTTTCAGGGAACCGACCTTTATTTTGTGATGCAGCATTCTCTCCGTTGTCTGTTCTCTCTGAGGTGTGTAGCTCGTGCAGTGACCTGCTGAGAGGGCCAGTGGGCAGATCAAGTAACAACAAGTTGGTGATAGAAGTGGTCTCATGGCAGACTCTCCCTCTGGCTTTCTCTGCTCCTGTGCCGATACCTGGGCTCTGCTTCACGCTGCTCCACAGCAACATACTGGGTCTACTGTGGTGCGGATAATCCTGGGCACAAGTTCACCTCACCACTTTGCCCCATCACCCTTTGTGCTGCACACTCTGTACAGGTTCATTCTGCGTGGCTGGTGAACTGTGCAGAACCCAAACCTGATCCACCCACTGACGTCTAAATAACCCCTGGAAAAAGTCTGTTGTGTAGGAAATGATGTCAACCATGGCAAAAATGTTAATCACAAGCGTGATGTACCAGTGAGAAGTGTTTCTCCAACTGGAACTGTCAGTCATGATCAAACATGCCGCCGACACCAGGCAGCGAGGAATCACATCGCTCCATGCCAAGAGAAAATTCTGCATGGGCAGAATACAGCCTGCATGTGAGGATGTGATGCCACGTTCCATCCTGTGGGCTGCCTGTCAGAATGTTCAGAAGGGCAGTAGCTGTCATCAGCAGAGTACAGTTGGGGAGCGATGTTACTCGAAGAGCTGGGCCACTCAATAAACAACTGAGCTCATTTGGAGCAAACTCCAGTCACTAGGATCATTCTGAGAGGCAGGGCAGTGTTAACCCTCGCTGAACTGGACTAAAGAGTTAATCCTTTGTGAAAATGTCTTAGTTTTAGCTCCTGAGACTTATCTGTCAGTTGGATTCCAGGTGGGGTACCATAAACTGCACCATCTGTGGCATCACCTCACACTAAACCCAAATCAGCCAGCATCGGTCTCACATGCTCATCGTCGCTAATCTCGCACATCCTTTTATCTCCGTAGTTTTCTTTTCTCTTTTCTCTTTCTCTCTCTCTCCATGTCTTTCTGTCTCTCACTCTTTCTCCCTGTGGCTCTCTGTCTCTTTCTCTGCCTCTCTCTCTGTCTCCCTCTTTCTCCACCTCTCTCTCATCCCGTGTCTCTGTCTATCTGTTGGTCTGTCTCTCTCCCTGTGACTTTCTGACTATCTCTCTGTGTTTCTGTCTATCTATCTCTCGCTCCCTGTGTCTCTCTGCCTCTCTTTAATAATTTTAAATCTGAGATTGATCGCCTTTTGCTAGCCAAGGGTATAAAAGGGATGGAGGTATAAAGGCGATGGATGGAGTTAGGATCGAGATCTGCCATGATCTCAATAAATGGCAGAATGGCCTCCTCCTGTTCCTATGTCCCCCATTCTGTTTCTCTCTCCCTCTCTCTCCCTGTGGCTCTGTCTGTCTCAATCTCTTTCTTTCTCTCTCTCTGTCTCTGTCTATATCTTGCTCTCTCCCTGTGGCTCTCTGTCTGCTCTCTCTCTGTCTCTCTCTCTCTCTCTGTCTCTCTCTTTGTCTATCTCGCTGTCTCTCTCCCTCTCTCTCTTGCTGTCTCTCTCCCTCTCTCTGTCTCCCTCTCGCTCTCCCTGTGGCTCTCTGTCTTTCTCTCTGTCTCCCTCTCTCTCTCCCTCTCGCTGTCCCTGTGGCTCTCTGTCTTTCTCTCTCTCTCTCTCTCTCTCTGTCTCTCTCTCTCTGTCTCCCTCTCTCTCTCCCAATGGCTCTCTCCCTGTCTGTCTCTCTATTTCTCTCTCTCTGTCTATATCTCTCTCTCTCCCTGCACACTCTCCTTAAAACGGGTATTAACCCATTCACTTTGGTTATGTATTTAAATGAAACATCTGGATCACCTGGGTAATAACTAACAAAGAAAGAAAGGTCTGTATCTTTCACAACTTCAGGACATTCCACATTGCTGCACAGCCAATGACGTACTTGTGAAGTGCAGTCTCTGTTGTACTGTAGGAAACACGGCAGCCAATTTACACACAGCAAGGTTCCACAAACAGCACTGTGATAATCATCAGCTAATCTGTTTTAGTGATGTTGGTTGAGGGATAAAAATTGAGCAGGATACGGGAAGAACTCACTTGCTCTTCTTCGAATAATGCCGTGGGATCTTTTACATCCACCTGAGAGGGCAGATGGGGCCTCGGTTTAACATCTCATCTAAACTATGGCTCCTGCGGCTCCAGCCCAACCCCCACCCCCACCCCACTGCACCCCCCCCCACCAGCCCACTCCACTCCACCCCCCCACCCCCACCCTATCCCCCACCCTACCCCCCCACCCCCACTCCACCAGGTTTCCCTTCCTCCTGCAGACTTTTAAAACCCAAGCTGGGCATCACCCAACAACATTTTTCCAGATTTGCCCACTCACTCTGATGCTGCAGACCTTGGCACTCTCCCTAGGTTTCTCAATGCAAAAGGTTGGCACCACTGTACAGAGCATCACATCAGAGAAAGGAAATGCCGATCTTTCCCTGTGACAGAATACATTCTCTCTGAAGACAATATGTTAATCATGCTGGGCTCTGCCATTAGCATCATATTGTTGGGTTGCTGACACATAAGTCGGGACTAGAAGTTGTGTAACATGTGCTGCACACGTTACTGAGCTGTGTAGGAGCACGATTGACATACTGCTGTCCTGAACTGTGCCCTCACTGACGATTGTCCACATGACAATTCATTATCTCAACAGCAGATGCAAAGTCTCTTTCTCTCGGAGAAACCTGGAAAAACAGACAGCGCTTCCCCATGCCCCTGATTCTCTCCCATCCCCTCCCAGACTGTTCATTGGATAAGACTGTTTCACTGCACTGAGTCTCACGGAGCATAAGATCTTGGGCACAGTCCCGAGGCTGGCACCTTGAGGCAAAGGGATGAACAGGGGCTCCAGGAATGTGTAGGAACGCAGTACAGGTACAGTGGCGAAAATCCGGAAGCCTCAAGATCAAGGCCGCTCCGGATTCTGGGTTTTTCCGGACTTCCGAATGTCTTTCCAATGTCCCGAGTCCAGAAATGCCCGAGCCCAACTAAGGATCGGGGAGTCCGGCGGGTGGAGGGAGAGGGGGGGGCAGTGGCCCAAGGCTGGGGGGGGAGGGTGGCGATGGCCCGAGGCTGGGGGAGTCCGGCAGGGGCGGGGGAGTGGGGGGTGGGCAGTGGCGATGGCCCGAGGCAGGGGGAGTCTGGCGGGGGGGGGGGCAGTGGCCCAAGGCTGGCGGGGGGGGGGGGGGGGGTGGCGATGGCCCAAGGCAGGGGGAGTCCAGTGGGGGGGGGGGGCAGTGGCCCAAGGCTGGCGGGGGGGGGGTGGCGATGGCCCGAGGCAGGGGGAGTCCGGCGGGCGGTGGGGCAGTGGCCCAAGGCTAGGGGGGTGGCGGTGGCGATGGCCCGAGGCGGGGGGAGTCCGGCGGGCGGTGGGGGGGGGGGCAGTGGCCCAAAGCTAGGGGGGTGGCGGTGGCGATGGCCCGAGGCGGGGGGAGTCCGGCGGCGGCGACAGGTGGGGGGGGCGCGGTGGCGATGGCCCGAGGCAGGGGGAGTCTGGCGGGGGGGGGTGGGGGGCAGTGGCGATGGCCCGAGGCAGGGGGAGTCCGGCGGGTGGTGAGAGAGGGGTGGGGGGCGTTGGCGGCGGCAGGTCTGGATTGCAGAACTTTTTCCGGATTCCGGCCGACCCCGGTGTCCGGATTCTGGAACTGCAGATTTTCGACGCTATACCTGCAGTAATTGGGGCTTGAGTGGTCAGATAGACAGTTGTGCTGCTGTCGATGTGAGACCTGGGTGGTAGGTTTCATTTTCTTTTTAAAGAAGGTGCACAGAGGACTGGGAGAGACAGACAGAGTTAGAAATAATATAGAATTGGGTGGCATCATAGAAAATACAAAGAGGTCGGTTAGATTTGGAGTGCATGTGTGTGAACGCACAAAGCATGGTGAATAAGGTCGGTGAGCTACAGGCACAAATAGCCACCTGGAAATATGATGCTGTGGCGATAGCACAGACCTGGCTCAGAGAGGTTGAGGAGTGTATGTTGCATATCCCTGGGTGCAGGGTATTCAGGAAAGATAAGGAAGGAACAAAAGGAGGTGGGGTAGCTCTATGTATTGATATAGGAAAACATTACAGTGGTAGAGAGAATGGGCTCAATTTTTGCCACCAGTGGGCGCCGTTTTTTGGCGTCCGTTGATTTTTTTGAGCAATCTTAATTTTGCAACATTGGTCAAGGTTTGTACACGGCGGCGACTGTCAGCGGCGGGTATTTTGCCGCAAGTCTAGGTGAAAACTGATTTCTGCTCTGTTTTTGGCCGTTTTTGGCCATTTAAGCGATTTTCCCCAACACCGATTTTTTTAAGGAGAGGCGAGAGTGGCCTTAAGCACCGATCAGAAAAACCCCACGTTAAGTTAAGGAAATCGGCGCTCAGCTCTGTATCAGAGCTGTTTCTTTGCAGGTTAGTCTTGTTCATAAAGATAGTTTACAATGATCATGTTTAGTACTTTCCTTTTTCATCTCTTTATATTAAAGATTATTTGTTCTGGTGTTGGCCCGCCCCTGCTCCCACTGCAAACCGGGCCGATAGCTGCATGTGTTCCTGGGGACTGATGTTGGTCATTTGAGAATGTCACAGTTGAAGAGCATCTCGAGAATAATGACCATAGGCCAAGAAATTCGGGTCACTTGTGCTTCCAGTTAGTGCCCCCAGGGGGCGCTATCGGGGCTCATACGACTTTTTGCCCAGGTGAGTTGACACTAACAACTTGCGCTAAATTCGGCGGGAGTCCAGCGTTAGCAGTAACCCATAGCTCCCCGCTCCGCCCGCTGTCGATGCTGACATCATCACCGTGCACAGGGCCCTGTTAGCGCCCCAGACCCTAAATTGGGTATGGCCCCCTGAAGCTGCACCGGATGATGACAGCGACTGCTAAAGGGGAGGTGTGGGCCTTTAGGAAAAAAATCCCTCCGATTTTGTTGTGCTTTGAACGCGGGCCCAAGCTGCAAACTCTGCAGTAATGAAAGGGTCCTACCACTGGGGAGCGGGGGTGCCATGACAACAGCCTGGCACTCAATCAGGCTGACTGGCTGCCGGGCTGTTGTCACAGCACCCCCGCTCCCCAGTGCTCCAAGTAGGGCCCGTTCATTACTGCAGAGTTTGCAGCTTGGGCCCTTCCCTTCAATTCAAGAATGAGCCCCCTCTACACAGCAGCGCTATGCGGCCAGAAATAGCAGCGGATCCGGGGACTGGGAGAAATTTAGAACTCAGCAGAGGAGGACAAAGGGTTTGATTAGGGCAGGGAAAATGGAGTACGAGAAGAAGCTTGCAGGGAACATTAAGATGGATTGCAAAAGTTTCTATAGATATGTAAAGAGAAAAAGGTTAGTAAAGACAAACGTAGGTCCCCTGCAGTCAGAATCAGGGGAAGTCATAACGGGGAACAAAGAAATGGCAGACCAATTGAACAAGTACTTTGGTTCGGTATTCACTAAGGAGGACACAAACAACCTTCCATATATAAAAGGGGTCGGGGGGTCTAGTAAGGAGGAGGAACTGAGGGAAATCCTTATTAGTCGGGAAATTGTGTTGGGGAAATTGATGGGATTGAAGGCCGATAAATCCCCAGGACCTGATGGACTGCATCCCAGAGTACTTAAGGAGGTGGCCTTGGAAATAGTGGATGCATTGACAGTCATTTTCCAACATTCCATTGACTCTGGATCAGTTCCTATGGAGTGGAGGGTAGCCAATGTAACCCCACTTTTTAAAAAAGGAAGGAGAGAGAAAACAGGGAATTATAGACCGGTCAGCCTGACATCAGTAATGGGTAAAATGATGGAATCAATTATTAAGGATGTCATAGCAGTGCATTTGGAAAGAGGTGACATGATAGGTCCAAGTCAGCATGGATTTGTGAAAGGGAAATCATGCTTGACAAATCTTCTGGAATTTTTTGAGGATGTTTCCAGTAAAGTGGACAAGGGAGAACCAGTTGATGTGGTATATTTGGACTTTCAGAAGGCTTTCGACAAGGTCCCACACAAGAGATTAATGTGCAAAGTTAAAGCACATGGGATTGGGGGTAGTGTGCTGACATGGATTGAGAACTGGTTGTCAGACAGGAAGCAAAGAGTAGGAGTAAATGGGGACTTTTCAGAATGGCAGGCAGTGACTAGTGGGGTACCGCAAGGTTCTGTGCTGGGGCCCCAGCTGTTTACACTGTACATTAATGATTTAGACGAGGGGATTAAATGTAGTATCTCCAAATTTGCGGATGACACTAAGTTGGGTGGCAGTGTGAGCTGCGAGGAGGATGCTATGAGGCTGCAGAGCGACTTGGATAGGTTAGGTGAGTGGGCAAATGCATGGCAGATGAAGTATAGTGTGGATAAATGTGAGGTTATCCACTTTGGTGGTAAAAACAGAGAGACAGACTATTATCTGAATGGTGACAGATTCGGAAAAGGGGAGGTGCAATGAGACCTGGGTGTCATGGTATATCAGTCATTGAAGGTTGGCATGCAGGTACAGCAGATGGTTAAGAAAGCAAATGGCATGTTGGCCTTCATAGCGAGGGGATTTGAGTACAGGGGCAGGGAGGTTGCTACAGTTGTACAGGGCCTTGGTGAGGCCACACCTGGAATATTGTGTACAGTTTTGGTCTCCTAACTTGAGGAAGGACATTCTTGCTATTGAGGGAGTGCAGCGAAGGTTCACCAGACTGATTCCTGGGATGGCGGGACTGACCTATCAAGAAAGACTGGATCAACTGGGCTTGTATTCACTGGAGTTCAGAAGAATGAGAGGGGACCTCATAGAAACGTTTAAAATTCTGATGGGGTTAGACAGGTTAGATGCAGGAAGAATGTTCCCAATGTTGGGGAAGTCCAGAACCAGGGGTCACAGTTAAAGGATAAGGGGTAAGCCATTTAGGACCGAGATGCGGAGGAACTTCTTCACCCAGAGAGTGGTGAACCTGTGGAATTCTCTACCACAGAAAGTTGTTGAGGCCAATTCACTAAATATATTCAAAAAGGAGTTAGATGAAGTCCTTAGTACTAGGGGGATCAAGGGGTATGGCGAGAAAGCAGGAATGGGGTACTGAAGTTGCATGTTCAGCCATGAACTCATTGAATGGCGGTGCAGGCTAGAAGGGCCGAATGGCCTACTCCTGCACCTATTTTCTATGTTTCTATGTAGCGCTGCACCCCATTCCCGATGCTTTATTTTGCACTCCACTTCCTTTCAGGGGTCATAACACCAATTTCTCGCGGGAGGCGGGACTTCTGCGCCTGCTGCAAAGTCTCGGGCCTTGCAACAGTCACCGTCCCCAAAAGGGACGGGACGCAATTTTCCCCTCATAGTATCACATGGTTTAGATTAGTTATGGAGAAGGACAAGAATCAATCTAGAATTAAAATACTTAACTGGACGGCTAATTTCAGCAAATTGAGGAGGGATCTGGCCTGGGTAAATTGGAGTCAGAGACTGGCAAGCAGAAATGTAATGGAGTAATGGGCAGCCTTTAAAGAGGAGATGGTTCAGGTACAGTTGAGGGAACTTCCCACAAGAGGGAAAAGGAGGGAAACCAAAGCCAGAGCTCCCTGGATGATGAAGGAGTTGGAGGATGGAGCAGTAAGAGGTCAGTTTGATAATACAAGGGAGAATCAGGCTGAATATAAAAAGTACAGGGAAGTGTAAAGGACAGTACGAGAATAGATTGGAGATCAACATAACAGGGAATCCAGAGGTGTCTACAGGCACATTAACAGTAAAAGGCTTGTCGAGGAGCGGTGGGTCCAATTCGGGATCACAATGGAGAGGTATTAGTGGAGACAGAGGGCATGGCTGAGGTACTAAACGAGTACTTTGCATCGGTGTTTACCAAGGAAGAGGACTTTCCCAAAGCTGTGGTAAATGAGGTGGTTGTCGGGATACTGGAAAGGCTAGCGATAATGAAAGTAGATGTCACCGATCCGATGGTTGCTAAGGGAAGGGTGGAAATTGCGGAGGGGCTGTCCACAATCTTTCCATTTTCCTTAGATACAGGTACCAGAGGGCTGGAGGATTGCAAATGTTACATCCTTGCTCACACAAGGTGAGAAGGATAAACCTGGCGATTACAGGCCGCTCAGTTTAACGTCAGGGATGGGGAAACTTCCAGAAACAATAACCCAGGAGAAAACTAACAGCCATTTGGACAAGCATGGACCAATAAAGGTCAACCAGCACAGATTTGTTCGAGCAAATTGCGTTTGACTAACTTGATTGAGTATTTTGATGAGGTAACAGAGGGCAGTGTGGTTGATGTGGTGTAAAGGCATTGGACAAAGTGCCACATATTAGGCTTGTGAGCAAAATTGAAGCCCATGGGATAAAAGGGGCAGTTGCAGCATGCTAATCCTTCTACCAATTACTTTAAATCTATGCCTCCACTTATTGACCCCTCTGCTGAGGGAAATTGGTCCTTACCCCTCCTATCTAGGCCCCTCATAATTTTATACACCTCAATAAGGTCTCCCCTCAGCCTCCTCTGTTCCAAAGAAAACAAACCCAGCATCTCCAATCTGTCCTCATAGCTAAAATTCTCCAGTCCTGGCAACATCCTCGTAAATCTTCTCTGTACCCTCTCTAGTGCAATCACATCTTTCCTGTAGTGTGGTGACCAGAACTGTACACGGTACTTTAACTGTCGTCTAACTAGCGTTTTATACAGTTCAAACAGTCCCTGCTCTTATATTCTATGCCTCGACTATTAAAGGCAAGTATTCTATATGCCTTCTTAACCACCTTATCTACCTGGCCTGCTACCTTCAGGGATCTGTGGACATGTACTCCAAGGTCCCTTTGTTCCTCTACACTTCTCAGTATCCTACCATTTAATGTGTATTGCCTTGCCTTGTTAGCCATCCCCAAATGCATTACCTCACACTTCTCCAGATTTAATTCCATTTGCCACTGTTCTGCCCACCTGACCAGCTCATTGATATCTTCCTGCAGTCTACAGCTTTCTTCTTCATTATCAACCACACAATCAATTTTTGTATCATCTGCAAACTTCGTTATCATGCCCCCTACTATCAAGTCTAGATCATTGATGTATATTACAAAAAGCAAGGGACCCAGCACTGACTCCTGCCGAACCCCACTGGATACAGCCTTCCAGTCACAAAAACACCCACCCTTTGCTTCCTGCCTCTGAGCCAATTTTGGATCCAAATTGCCACTTTGCCTTGGATACCATGGGCTTTTACTTTACTGACCAGTCTGCTATGTGGAACCTTATCAAAAGCCTTGCTAAAGTCCATATACACTACATCATACGCACTGCCCTCATCGATCCTCCTTGTTACCTCTTCAAAACATCCAATCAAGTTAGTCAGATGGGATTCTTGGCTTTATTAATAGAGGCACAGAGTACAAAAGCAAAGAAGTTATGCTAAACCTTTATAACGCACTGGTTAGGCCTCAGCAGGAGTATTTTGTCCTATTCAGGGCACCACACGTTAGGAAGGCCTTTGAGAAATGTCGAGCAGATTTGCTGGAATGGTCCCAGAAATGAGCGTTTTGTGGAGAGACTGGAGAAGTTACTGTTGTTCTCCTTGGAGCAGAGGAGAAGAGATGTAATACAGGTGTTCAGAATCATGGATCGTTTTGGTAGAGTAACTAGTGAGAACCTGTTTCCTGTGGCAGAAAGATCGGGAAGCAGAGGGCACAGATTTAAGGTGATTGACAAAAGAGTCAGCAGCGACATGAGGAAACATTTTTATGCAGCGAGTTGTTGTGATCGGGAACATGCTGCCTGAAAGGGCGGTGGCAGCAGATTCAATAGTAACTCTCAAAAGAGAATTGGAACAAAATGACAGGGCTATGCAGAAAGAGCAGGGCGAGTGGGACTAACTGTATCATTCTACCAAAAGGTCAGTGCAGGCTGGCCTACTTCTGTGCGGTGAGATTCCAAGGGGCGGATTTTTGGTCTTTTGCGCTCTGTTTTTAGCTCCGGAGTGACGGCAATGATGGCGGTGAGGTGTTCTGGGCAGGCGGTTAGCCTCCAGCGCCCGATGCGGGTTTCAGGGCCGGTTTTGTGGTGGCGCGGAGCAGCATGGTCCCTGGTTGCGACACTGGCGCGTTTTTTGAGTCCTGCCCGACCCGTCCGCCCCGTAGTGCATCCCGCTGTGACCGCCTGGGAAATCGGGCAGTCCGACATATACCGGCTGCAGCAAGGTAAGTAATGTCATAGAAACATAGAAACATAGAAACATAGAAAATAGGTGCAGGAGTAGGACATTCGGCCCTTCTAGCCTGCACCGCCATTCAATGAGTTCATGGCTGAACATGCAACTTCAGTACCCCATTCCTGCTTTCTCACCATACCCCTTGATTCCCCTAGTAGTAAGGACTTCATCTAACTCCTTTTTGAATATATTTAGTGAATTGGCCTCAACAACTTTCTGTGGTAGAGAATTCCACAGGTTCACCACTCTCTGGGTGAAGAAATTTCTCCTCATCTCGGTCCTAACTGGCTTACCCCTTATCCTTAGACTGTGACCTCTGGTTCTGGACTTCCCCAACATTGGGAACATTCTTCCTGCATCTAACCTGTCTAAACCCGTCAGAATTTTAAACGTTTCTATGAGATCCCCTCTCATTCTTCTGAACTCCAGTGAATACAAGCCCAGTTGATCCAGTCTTTCTTGATAGGTCAGTCCCGCCATCCCGGGAATCAGTCTGGTGAACCTTCGCTGCACTCCCTCAATAGCAAGAATGTCCTTCCTCAGGTTAGGAGACCAAAACTGTACACAATACTCCAGGTGTGGCCTCACCAAGGCCCTGTACAACTGTAGCAACACCTCCCCGCCCCTGTACTAAGGTTAGTGTGATTGTTTTGTCTTTTAATTTTTTTTTTGCAATTTATGTTGTGCTGTCGTGAGCAATGTATTGGAAATGTTTTGTGAGGTTTTTTCCAGGTTTTTATCCTCCCCAGGCGTCTCTCGGTACACTCCCGGACTGACTCTCTAATGCCCTAAGGGAGGTGTACAACTCCTCTCTCAGCACTGCACCAGGGCCCAGCTGCCCAATGTTACTGACTGAGGCACAGACTGTTCCCGGGCGTAAACGTTACCGCCCCGGCGCCATTACTGCCCCGGAATCATCAACGCCGAAAATCCAGCCCAAGGATTCTATAATCTGCAGCTCTTCTAAAATAAATGACTTTGGGCTTGAAAGGTGCAGGACCAGAGAGAGCTGCTGGTGTATGGCCACAAATGTTTGTGTGCAAGTTGAGCAGACTGTTACAAAAGCACATGGGATCCTTGGCTTTATAAATAGAGCAGTGTGCAAAAGCACGGACGTTATGTTAAACATTTATAAAACACTGGTTAGGCCACAGCTGGAGCATTGCGTCCAATTCTGGGCACCACACTTTAGGAAGTCCTTTGAGAGTGCGCAGAAGAGGTTTACTAGAATGGTTCCAGGAAGGAGGGACTTTAATTATGTAGAGAGACTGGAGATGTTGCGATTGTTCTCTTTAGGACATAGAAGATGAAGAGGAGATTTGATAGAGGTGTTCAAAATTTTGACTGGTTTTGATAGAGTAAATGAGAAATTGTGTCCAGTAGCACAGAGTCGGTCAGCAAAAGACTCAGATTTAGGGTGATTGACAAACGAACCAGAGGCGACATGAGGAAACAGTTTTTTACTCAGTGAGTTGTTGTGATCTGGAACGCGTTGCTTGAAAGGGCGGTGGAAGCAGATTTCATCATAACTTTCAAAAGGGAACTGGATACATTTTTGATGGGAAACAATTTATCGGGCTATGGGGCAAGGGCACGGAATGTGACTAATTGGATAGCTCTACCAAGGAGCTGACATGAGCACAGTGGGCCAAAAGCTCTCCTTCTGTACTGTATCATTCTATGATTCTATCACTTGCCTTCTGGAAGTCCATATAGACACACCCGTAGATACTTCCCCGTCCATAATGTTAGTGACCTCCTCAAAAAATGCAACTAATTTAGTTAGACATGACCTACCCCTCTCTAGACCACACCAACTCTCTTTCATTGACTCATATTTGTCCAAGTGCTCAGACACTCTGTCCTTTCGATTGCATGAGTCAGCAACTTCAGGAGCGGAGGATAAATTGGCAAGTTCGGGGTGTGCAGGGGAGCTGTGACTATCTGAAACCCAGCTCTTCTCCACAGCTCCTGCTGGATGCAATCTCACATCTGCCACTCATCTCACAAATGAAAGGCACCCTTCCATCTCGCCTTAAATCAACACCAAGTTTATAAAACCTTGGCAGCAACTCATTGATTTGATCTTGTGATGGAATTCTGGCCGGTGCAATTAGCTCTCACACAATCTAAACTGAAAGAGGAGCAGAGCTTGCTCGATAGGTTACAGTCAGAGCTGACTTTCCACATGGAAATCAATAAGCATTCCTTTACATCAAATATTATCCACAACAAAGACATTTAGTTCTAAATATTTTATAATGCATCAGGGATTAAGAAAAATGTACCATTTGAATTTATATCAGGTGAACACTCTCCAGGATCTAATCCACCCTGCCACGACAGGACAGTACTGAGTGGGTGCTGCATTGTGAGAGGCGTGAACAATCCGATGAGACGTCAGACCTGATCAACGTGCTGACCAGGGAGAAATCGCTGGCAAGTGGAAATCCCTGACCTGCATGGCAATAGAATAGGAGCAGGGAGTTCTCCCAGTGTCCTGGCCAACATTCCTCCCGCAAACTACATCACCAAAAACAGATTAACTGGCCATTTATCTCAGTGCCCCTTGTAAAATCTCGCACACATTAACTGCCATGTTTGTCTACAAAAAAAACCCTGACCTCAAAAGTAATGAATTGACTGAATGACTGTGATGGAGGTTTGGGGAGAAGTGATTAAACGCTGTATAAATATAAGTTTTTTCTTTTAATCTCCAGGGATTAACTGTTACGTAAATCCAGTTGGTTTACTGATGACAGAGGTTTCGCTGCACACAGTAATCACTGAACCACAGCCAAGAACAGCATGGCCTCACTCCAGAGACATTATCCATGTTCAACTAGTAGATTTGCAGCTGTATGGGCTCTCTGTTTACCAAGGCCTCATAAAGCCTGGGGTATCGCAGTGGTTCTGTAATTAAACTCTCCTCCAGCATCGGCAGAAAACGCTCCCAGGACTCAGTGAGGAAACCCACCAGCTGCCCCAGCACTCGGCCACCTGGTTCATCCCTGCTCTGGACTGAGTTCATTCTTCAGCTGGGGCAGTGACAGGTATCGGCCTCAGCAGCCCCAGACTCTCGTGAGAATGGGCTGCAGTCATGGCTCACGTTGCTGCTCACTGTCCAGTGACCCTTGCTGTGAATACATGATTTGGGCTCCATCATTGCATCCCCATGGATCAATAACTCTGCAGGCTCACATGCAACCATTGGGCCTCTTCTGCTCTCCAGTCGTCCTGGGCAACCCTTGCCACTGGACCAAGACCTAGCTCTGTCAAGCCTGTGTGGTGGCTGGTGTGCAACGGCCACCACACGTTAAAAAAAACAAATGCACAGGAATCTTCCACCCTTCAGGATGTAGTTCGGGATCTGGAATATTAGGTCCTTCATTGAAACATCTGTGAACTTTTGACGTGGAAGCAAGTCATCCTCCACTCGAGGGACTGCCTATGATGATGATGGTCAAGCAACAGGAGGTTAACTGTGGTATCAACCCCAGCAAGTGGGGGAGGGGGGTGGGGACTGGGGGTGGGGAATCAAGAAAACAAGCCATTCAAGAAACAGATGATTACATTATTTAATTCTTTGGCTGAGGTGTTTCTGGATAAGTAAACTTCCAGGCACGGACCTCTACACTGAGAGACAGAGAGAGAGAAAAGAGACTGACTGAGAGAGAGAGACAGAGACAGACAGAGAGACAGAGACAGAGAGAGAGAGAGACAGAGAGAAAGAGACAGACAGAGAGACACTGACTGAGAGAGAGAGAGCGACAGAGACAGACAGACAGAGAGACAGAGAGCGAGAGAGAGAGAGAGAGAGAGAGACAGACAGAGAGAGAGGAGAGGCACATAGACAAAGAGGCACATAGACAGAGAGAGATACAGACAGAGACAGACAGAGACAGAGACACAGAGAGAGAGAGTGAAAGAGAGAGAAACAGAGACAGAGAGAGAGAGAGAGAGATAGAGAGAGAGAAAAGAGAGTGACAGAGAGAGAGGCAGAGACAGACACAGAGAGAGAGAGAGACAGAGAGAGAGAGGAGAGGCACATAGTCAGAGAGGCACATAGACAGAGCAAGATACAGACAGAGACAGAGAGAGACAAAGATACAGAGAGAGAGAGAAAGAGACAGAGAGAGAGAGAGAGAGAAAGAGACAGAGAAAGACAGAGAGAGAGAGAGAGAGTTAGATGTGGCCTTTACGGCTAAAGGAATCAAAGGGTATGGAATGGGGTACTGAAGTTGCATGATCAGCCATGATCTTATTGAATGGCGGTGCAGGCTCGAAGGGCCGAATGGTCTACTCCTGCACCTATTTTCTATGTTTCTATGTAATGGCTTCTCTTCCAGCCCCCCGCATCGTTACCTCTGGTGTCTCCCAAGGAGCTATCCTTGGCCCCTCCTATTTCTCATCTACATGCTGCCCCTTGACGACGTCATTCGAAAACACAGCATCAGTTTCCACATGTACACCCAGCTCTACCTCACCACCACTTCTCTCAGCCCCTCCATGGTCTCTGAATTGTCAGACTGCTTGTCCGACATCCAGTTCTGAATGAGCAGAAATCTCCTCCAACTAAGTATTTGGAAGACCAAAGCCATTGTGATTTGTCCCTGCCATAAACTCCATTCCCCTAGTCACAACATTCCCGAGCCCCACATTTGGTTAAAAAAATCCACGAGCTGCTGAACGGTGCCTCCAACAGCTTTCTCTGTCAGTGCACCTTCTCCTAGCACTGTGTGCGGCCCTTCAAGGGGAGGGCCCACTGCCGCGGCCGCCATATTGATTTTTTGCCGACCGACTGCCATGTCGGGCCAACAATTATTGCCCCCGGGTTCGGCCGGGCCACCAACAGGCAGCCTGGCACACCCTCTTGGGCGCCAGACCGGTGGCCTGGCCAAAACCCTCCCTGGTGGCCCAGTGGACCGATGTTTGTGAATGCCGAACGCTCTACCCTTTAAGCGAAGGCGAGAGTGTGGTGATGCAAACGTGTAGTGACATCATCTCCACTCTGTCGCTGAGTGACAGCGGCAGAGAATCGATCCCACCCCAACCTCCGCCCCTCTGCAGGACTTACCGCCGCACTTCCTCCCCCACTATGACCGACTTCTGGGCCGATTTCAAAGTTCCAAAATCGTTACAAAGTTGGTCTCATCGTTCCCCCGGCGGTAAAACCAGGTCAGAAATTGGTGCACCAGCTTTCTTGCGTGCCTGAGTTTCGGTCCCATGGTCTTTCAGTCGTCAATTGGCGGAAAAGTAGTAAAGATATACCTGGGGGTACATCCTGCAACATCACAAGGACAAAGAGCTATTGCCCCGCTCAGTTACCACCCCCCTCCTCTCCCGAAGTGTTCCCTCACTGAGGGTGCTGGTCCATCATTGCCAGGCAGCCTCGCAATCTCCCCGAGTAACTATTCCTGATCCCTGAACCAGAACAGAGAGGGGCTTTTCAACCATGGGGGCATTATGCTGCCCCCGGTTCTGTAGCTAAGCACTCTGAGACACAGCCCACCACCCCCCCATTCACTGACCCTCACCCCCACTCACTGACCCCTCCCCCCGCTCACTGACCCCTCCCCCCACTCACTGACTCCTCCCCCCGCTCACTGCCCTCCCTCCCCGCTCACTGACCCCTCCCCAACGCACTCTCCCCCCCACTCACTGACCCCTCCCCCCCGCTCACTGACCCCCCCCATTCACTGACCCTCCCTCCCGCTCACTGACCCCTCCCCCCGCACCCTCTCCCCCACTCACTGGCCCCTCCCCCCGCTCACTGACCCCTCTCTCCCGCTCACTGACCCCTCCCTCCCGCTCACTGACCCCTCCCCCCCCGGTCACTGACCTCTCCCCTCCGCTCACTGACCCTCTCCCCCATGCTCACTGACCCCCTCCCTCATGCTCACTGACCCCCTCCCCCATGCTCACTGACTTCTCTCCCCCGCTCACTGAGCTCTCCCCCCCGCTCACTGACCCCTCCCCCCCGCTCACTGACCCTTCCCCCCCGGTCACTGACCTCTCCCCCACCGCACCCTCCCCCCCCACTCACTGACCCCTCCCCCCACACCCTCCCCCCCCCGTTCACTGACCTCTCCCCCATTTACTGACCCCTCCCCCACCGCACCCTCCTCCCCGCTCACTGACCCCTCCCCCCACACCCTCCACCCCCGCTCACTGCCCCCTCCCCCCCGCTCACTGACCTCTCCCCCCCGCCCACTGACCTCTCCCCTCCGCTCACTGATCTCTCCCCCCCGCTCACCGACCACTCCCCCCCGCTCACCGACCACTCCCTCCACTCACCGGCCCTTCCCCCCCGCTCACTGACCTCTCCCTCCCGCTCACCGACCCCTCCCCCTCGTTCACCAACAACTCCCCCTCGCTCACCGACCCCTCCCCCCCGCTCACCGACCTCTCCCCCCCGCTCACTGACCCCTCCCCCTCGCTCACTGACCCCTCCCCCTGCTCACTGACCCCTCCCCCTGCTCACTGACCCCTCCCCCTGCTCACTGACCTCTCCCCCCCGCTCACCGACCACTCCCCCCCACTCACCGACCCCTTCCCCCCGCTCACTGACCTCTCCCCCACGCTCACTGACCCCTTCCCCCCCGCTCACTGACCTCTCCCTCCCGCTCACCGACCCCTCCCCCTCGTTCACCAACAACTCCCCCTTGCTCACCGACCCCTCCCCCCCGCTCACCGACCTCTCCCCCCCCGCTCACTGACCCCTCCCCCTCGCTCACTGACCCCTCCCCCTGCTCACTGACCCCTCCCCCTGCTCACTGACCTCTCCCCCCCGCTCACCGACCACTCCCCCCCACTCACCGACCCCTTCCCCCCGCTCACTGACCTCTCCCCCCCGCTCACTGACCCCTTCCCCCGCTCACTGACCCCTCCCCCCCCACTCACTGACCCCTCCCCCCCACTCACTGACCCCGCCCCCCCGCTCACTGACCCCGCACCCTCCCCCCCACTCACTGAAACCTCTCCCCCGCTCACTGACCCCTCCCCCCCGCTCACTGACCGCGCACCCTCCCCCCCACTCACTGACCCCGCACCCTCCCCCCCACTCACTGAAACCTCTCCCCCGCTCACTGACCCCTCCCCCCTGCTCACTGACCCCGCACCCTCCCCCCCACTCACTGACCCCTCCCCCCCGCTCACTGACCCCGCACCTCTCCCCCGCTCACTATGCTGGGACCACAGTGCAAGTCAGCGATTGCCAACAGCAGTGTTGCTGCCACCCAGGCAACTTCAGTCTCATCACAAAATGATGAGCACTGCTGGTGTTGGGGTGAGTGTAGGCACACCCTTGAATTGGGGAATAAATGCAGTGTATTATGTGAGCATGCAGTGTGAAGGGGAGCCAGGGATTACAAGCAGCTGAAAGCATTCTTCAAATGTATAATCACTGTTACAAGCATCTATAATTATCCACAGGGGTTAGGTTGTGCCCGTCTACACTGACAGGTCACTCAGCAAATCAGCAGTTTCTCTACAAAGTGTCAATCTAAATTATTGGACTGTTCTGTTGTCCCTCCCTGTAGCTACAGGAATCAGTGTTTCACATCCCGCCTGCAGGGTGCTGAACTTAGAGCACGACTCGTGTCAACTCCATTTCGCCAGGGTCTTGGCATTCGAGCTGCCTGGCTGCCTAACTGGGCAGCTCACGCTATTGTCCATCATTAGAATCCACCTGAAGCCCCAGTGTCTGAACAGCACAGCACCGCGGTATGTGAACGCTATGCACAGCAAGGCTCGCTCTAAATATGCTGATGGCTGCACTCCAAGTCCGTAACCCCTTTCCCTGGGGTTTGAGTGCATTGGGTCTAGTTTGCATTTCACATCCTGTAACCATCTCAGTCGGTGGATCAGGGAGATTAATCAGTGCGTTGCGGGTCTTCCCCCCCACACATACCCGACCGTCGCCCCCCTCAATCATTGCATCTTACATTATTCCAGGGTTTTGGATTTCACTAACATACCCACAAGTCCAGCCCACAGGCTATAAAATGATACTGTACAGGAGGAGGCCATTTGGCCCATCGTGCCTGTCCCGGCTCCTTGCTGGAACTAATCGTACTGCACCGTCCTCATCCCAGAGCGCTATGCCGTCCTCTGCGTCAAATATTTATCCAGCTTTCCTGTAAAAGATGCCACGATGTCTGCCTCAACCATTTCTGCTGGAATCTCAAATAACCTTTTTCAGATCACCCAAACAAGGGCAAGAGTTCTGGGCCACAGGAGGAAACAAGCACCAGGGGAAGGAAAATTAATACATTTCAAAATCTAACATGACACCGAGCATTTCAACTTTTAATAACCTTGTGTATGATTGTTAACACCACTGATACCAGAGCGATGAAATCATGGCATAGAGTTACTGTGCTGCTAAAGTTATCAGCCAACGTGGTGTCGCCTGTCAGTATCTGCTGCAAAATATCACCCAGATCAGCCAGGTAGTCTGAGCCCAGCATCTCACCTTGGGTTCACAGAGTTTTCAGTTCCCATGTCCTTTAACAGTCACTATACCATCCCAATCCATTTGCAGCCTTCCATCTCATTTTGTGATATGCATTATTCTTGTTATACAGCTCTTTCAAGTTCCTTCATTGGTGTCCCACCCCCACCAACAGCTATCACTCAACACACAGAGCTCTCACAGTGTACACACACAGAGCTCTCAGTGTACATACATAGAGCTCTCAGTGTACATACACAGAGCTCTCTCAGTATACATACACAGAGCTCGCACAGTGTACACACACAGAGCTCTCACAGTGTACGTACACAGAGCTCTCACAGTGTATGTACACAGAGCTCTCAATGTACACACACAGAGCTCTCACAGTGTACACACACAGAGCTCTCACAGTGTACATACACAGAGTTCTCACAGTGTACACACACAGAGCTCACAGTGTACGTACACAGAGCTCTCAGTGTTCATACACAGAGCTCTCAGTGTACATACACAGAGCTCTCACAGTGTACATACACAGAGCTCTCACAGTGTACACACACAGAGCTCTCACAGTGTACACACACAGAGCTCTCACAGTGTATATACACAGAGCTCTCACAGTGTACGTATACAGAGCTCACAGTGTACATACACAGAGCTCTCACAGTGTACACACACAGAGCTCTCAGTGTATATACACAGAGCTCTCACTGTACATACACAGAGCTCTCACAGTGTACATGCACAGAGCTCTCACAGTGTATATACACAGAGCTCTCACATTGTACGTACACAGAGCTCTCACAGTGTACACACACAGAGCTCACAGTGTACGTACACAGAGCTCTCAGTGTTCATACACAGAGCTCTCACAGTGTACATACACAAAGCTCTCACAGTGTACGCACACAGAGCTCTCAGTGTACATACACAGAGCTCTCACAGTGTACACACACAGAGCTCTCACAGTGTACACACACAGAGCTCTCACAGTGTATATACACAGAGCTCTCACAGTGTACGTATACAGAGCTCACAGTGTACATACACAGAGCTCTCACAATGTACACACACAGAGCTCTCAGTGTATATACACAGAGCTCTCACTGTACATACACAGAGCTCTCAGTGTACATGCACAGAGCTCTCACAGTGTATATACACAGAGCTCTCAAATTGTACGTACACAGAGCTCTCACAGTGTACACACACAGAGCTCACAGTGTACGTACACAGAGCTCTCAGTGTTCATACACAGAGCTCTCACAGTGTACATACACAGAGCTCTAACAGTGTACGTACACAGAGCTCTCACAGTGTACACACACAGAGCTCTCACAGTGTACACACACAGAGCTCTCACAGTGTATATACACAGAGCTCTCAGTGTACGTATACAGAGCTCACAGTGTACATACACAGAGCTCTAACAGTGTACGCACACAGAGCTCTCAGTGTACACACACAGAGCTCTCACAGTGTACACACACAGAGCTCACAGTATGGTTTGAAAGCTCTGATATTGTCCCTTGCCATCTCTTACTCACAATAATTTTTCCCCAGACCTCAATTCACTGGAGCAGATCACCAACCTCAGTCTCCCCCACCCCGCTCCTATAATTGACAGCCTTTAACACCCAACCTTGGCATCACCCACTCGCTGCTTCTTGACTTAATCATCGCCTCTCCTCGTCTTTTCAGCTTCGGTGCTGAGTTGGAACGTGTGCCTGTGTTCTTGATACAGCCGCTTCTCGCTGAGCTGTGTCAGACTCGTTACCACAATACCAAGACTCAAATATGAAGAATGGTCACTGGGGTGCAACCATAAAGGGCAGTGGGGAGCTGTGGCATCATGCCCAGTGCCAAATGAGCAACGTGCTGCCAGGAAGAGCGGCAATGAGGATAGCTTGTATCTGCTGTTTTACAGTTACGTGTGAAATCTTATCCTCGATACAAGACAACAATTTGATTCTAACCCACCATGGGAGCTCACTCATCCCACAGGAAATCCCACCTTAGCTTTGTCCATGCTGAGGTTTGCAGTGCAGAAGGCAGAATGGTGGTTGCCCTTACCCATACTGCTTTTCATGAGTGAAACAGCTCCAGGTGCCTTAAAGCTGCTTCACCGACTTGAAAGTGTCAGTTCCTAAAACTCTCACCCAGCCAGCACTGGGATCTTTCCAACTGCACAGTTTCAACACCCGTTCCTGGTAATAAATGATAGAAGGTGAGCATTTGACAGATCACCTCTGAAAAGCCACTTACCGTGCTAATAGTTCCTTTGAAGGTTACAGCCAGTTTCCATGTCCTGTCACTTTTATTAACCGATACTTTCTGGTAACTTTAAACAGCTACTTTTCCTTTCACATGCCTACTTTGAAGTGAAGAAATTAAACATCTCACAGATGTACTACAAAGGATGGCTGATTTTATTTATATACATGTCAAAAGCACACCCTCCTTTCAAGCATGAACTCACACAGAAAGTAGTGACAGGCCTCCCATCCTTTCCCCATGTCAGTAGACATGCTGGTTGACTGAATCAATAGATGGCGCCAGGTGACAATGCCCAAGTGAGGAACCACAGACAGACCAAACATACACTTGGCAAACTAGTGTGCTGCCACACAACAGGGATCCTGGCAGCAACATGTCACCAGTCACTTTGCTGGGTGCAGCACAGATCAGGACCCTGTGAGTTTACAATAAATCCTCTCAATGTACACTGTGTAGTAACTGAGAAACTTAGAGGTGTACTGACACTGTGTGGTGTAGTGACCGAGACAGAGAGTAGTGAGACTCAGATACTGTGAGGTATGAAAATTTCACTCTGTATCTAACCCTGTGCTGTTCCTGCCCTGGGAATGTTTGATGGGACAGTGAAGAGGCAGCTTTACGCTGTATCTAATCCGTACTGTACCTGCCCTGGAAGTGTTTGATGGGACAGTGCAGAGGGAGCTTTACTCTGTATCTAACCCTGCGCTGTACCTGCCCTGGGAGTGTTTGATGGGACAGTGTAGAGGGAGCTTTACTCTGTATCTAACCCCCTGTATCTGCCCTGGAAGTGTGTGATGGGACATTGTAGAGGGAGCTTTACTCTGTATCTAACCCGTGCTGTACCTGCTGTGCGAGAGTTTGATGGGACAGTGTAGAGGGAGCTTTACTCTGTATCTAACCCCGTGCTGTACCTGCCCTGGGAGTGTTTGATGGGACAGTGTAGAGGGAACTTTACTCTATATTTAACCTCATGCTGTACCTGCCCTGGGAATATTTGATGGGACAGTGTAGAGGGAGCATTACTCTGTATCTAACCCATGCTGTACTTGCCCTGGGAGTGTTGATGGAACAGTGTAGAGGGAGTTTTACTCTGCATCGAACCCATGCTGTACCTGCCCTGGGTGTGTTTGATGGGACAGTGTAGAGGGAGATTTACTCTGTATCTAACCCCGCGCTGTACCTGCCCTGGGAGTGTTTGATGGGACAGTGTAGAGGGAGCTTTACTCTGTATCTAACCCCGTGCTGTACCTGCCCTCGGAGAGTTTGATGGGACAGTGGAGAGGGAGCTTTACTCTCTATCTAACCCCGTGCTCTACCTGCCCTGGGAGTGTTTGATGGGACAGTGTAGAGGGAGCTTTACTCTGTATCTAACCCCGTGCTGTACTTGCCCTGGGAGTGTTTGATGGGACATGTAGAGGGAGCTTTACTCTGTATCTAACCCCGTGCTGTAACTGCCCTGGGAGAGTTTGATGGGACAGTGTAAAGGGAGCTTTACTCTGTATCTAACCCCGTGCTGTACCTGCCCTGGGAGTGTTTGATGGGACATGTAGAGGGAGCTTTACTCTGTATCTAACCCCATGCTGTAGCTGCCCTGGAAGTGTGTGATGGGACATTGTACAGGGAGCTTTACTTTGTATCTAACCCCGTGCTGTACCTGCCCTGGGAGTGTTTGATGGGACAGAGTAGAGGGAGCTTTACTCTGCATCTAACCCCGTGCTGTACTTGCCCTGGGAGTGTTTGATGGCACATTGTAGAGGGAGCTTTACTCTGTATCTAACCCATACTCTATCTGACTTGCTTGACGAGTCTTGTACCATTTATATTATATGATGCATAGATTGTGGGGATAAAGCTTCTGAAATGTTTTTTGTGTTGCATAATTTATAAATAAAAAAGTTTCATGAAACAGGAGAAGTCGCTCCTGAAGAAACTGAATCTTTGTAGGGAACTATTCTATATCAATAGCTACACTCCATGACTTCAGCCAGATGGCCATTGTGTCTGCCTGAGCCTGGTCCATGAGTGGCAGCAGGGTACATCACCCACAGGATCCCCACAGCAGGTACACGTAACTTGCAGCAGGAGTCACTGTACAGTGGTCAGGAATGGGAACTAATGCTTTCCCCTCTCCCTAACCCAGGGGCACAGAAAGTAGTTCTACTGCGACACTGACTAAGTTCAAACCCTCGGTGGGTAACATGACTGGACAGGGAGTGTGAAATGCCTCTTAAACAGTGTTGGGTCCTCCAGTAAGGCACAAGAAGTAAAGTTGCTTTTCCCGAGCCATCAACATACTGGTGCTAAACATTGCCACTTACACCGGGGATCAGATTTCACACCTGTGACATCAAACCAAGTCAAACATGATTAAAATAAACAAACACTCATAGTGGTTGACCCCTAGCTGACGGGCCAAGATCTTTGGGTTTAGCTTGTGTTCGCTGTGACACCGAGGATGGTGAGAGGTAAAAACGATACTGTGTAATCATCCTGTGCACTGACCTTGCTCCATGTGTAAATATACAGAGTAATGTGTTCAGCAGGTAAAGGGTTAATCACTGACTCTTCAGCAGTGCACGGATTGCTTGGAGTGTAATCATACAGAGTTATCCTTCATTCAGCTCGATAAGGGTTACTCACAGTGTTACTATATTGTTCACTCAGCACAATGAACAACAGACTTAACGTTTATGAAGCTCTCAATTTTCACATATCTGTACATTAAAGATCAGACTCACAGTGACAGTGGATCATTGAAGTAAATGCAGGAGTCCTGGAACAAGAGGAGGTGATTCAGCCCCTCGAGCCTGATCTGTATCTTAACTCCATTTACCCGCATTAGCTCCATCTCCATGAGACCCCACAAAGCTCTATCCCTCTCAGTCTAGAAAGCGCCAATTGTTCCCAGCATTCACAGCCTTTTGAGGAGAGTTCCAGCGTTCCAGATTGTGTGTGACGGTGTTCTCTGATCTCACTCCTGAACGGCCCGGCTGGCATTTTACGATTATGCGCCTTGTTCTGGACTCCCCATCAGAGGAAATAGTTTCTCTCTCTCTACCCAATCAAAAGCTAAGGGAATACAAGCCAGGTTTATGCAACCTGTCCTCATAATTTAACCCTCTGAGCCCCGATATCTTTGGTGTGTTTGTGGCTGGAAAGTGAGTGAGAGGGATGACAAAGAACGGCAGATACAGTGGTGTGTCAATATAAGGAGCACAGTTACAGCACAGGGTTTAAAATAGGGTCGCAGTGACTGGGGGAGCAGGAAGAGACCAAAACTCTCAAAGGTGGCTGTGACGATGATGGAAGGGTAGGTATTGGTGCTGAGATCGGATTTGATCTTGGAGCGTTTGGGGTACATTAGAAAAATCTACCAGAGTGATGGTGGGCCCTACTACACCTTGGAGCAAAGCACTTGCCAAAAACTGGTAGGACATCAGTTCTTGAAGCTCCCCAGCAGCTCAGTGTGTCTATCAAGTGAGAGGCTAAGCTATGCAAAGATCTCACCCTGTGCTAAGTTAAATCGTCTCACTAGGGCAGTGTTAGGGATGATAGCGATGACCTCAATGGCCAGGGCTCCTGCTTCTGGTTACTATCCATCCACCTTTGTTGGATGTGCTTGTGTCGGCAGCATCTGAGGACAGCAGTGGGCTTGGGTGTGATGCCCCAGAAGTAGAATAGCCGCCACTCATTTGTCAAGGCTGCCACAATCAGGAGAGAAAGGAAGAGGGAAGTGTGTTGCTGCTGACACCGCACTGAGTTCACCAGTAAGACTGGTGCCAGCCAGGAACACCCGCGAAAAGCTGGTTCTTGTTTGCTACAGATGTGAAAGCAGTGTGACAGATTCACATTGCAGATGACACTGAGTTAAGAGGAAGTGCCAGTTTTGTAGATGGGAGCAGGAAGGTACAAAGGAAATAGATTAGTTGAGTGGGAAGAACTGTGGCAGATGCAGTTTAATGTGGGAAAGGATGAGGCCATTCCGAGAAAGACATTGGGATATTCGGTTAATGGTGAGAGACTTGGAGCTGTGACGTTGCTAATAGGTCGTGCACACTTTCACAAGGCGAGTGGATCGTTGGCCTTTACCTCGAGGGGGCTGCAGTGTAAAGGGGTGCAAGTTATGCTTCAGTTATTTAGAGCCTTGGTCGGGCCCCATCTTGAGTTCTGTGCACCACACCACAGGAAGGGTAAGCTGGCTTTGGAGAGGTTGCAATGCCGATGTACCACAATGGTACCAGGTTTAAAGGGTTAAATTATGAGGACAGGACAGAGAGCTGTGTGCAGAATGAGGCACTGGGGAGAAAACGCAAATCATTCTCAACAATAATTGAAAATAAAGATCTAACTGGTGACATTAATCCCACTAATCTCACGGCAAAGTTCTCAAGTCTGGAGTTTTCTCAGAAGCACAGCCAATTGAATAAACATTTGTGTCCATTCGAGCAGAAGCCCACTGGCTGAATATACTTTGATCATAAACGGTAGCCAAGTACAAAAGAGCTCTTGTTAGGGAATGGAATGGAATGTCACGCATGTTTTACAAGTTGACTGGAGATATTTTACTGTCTTGCATCAAGAAAACCTAATACATTTTATTTCAATTCAATTGCTAAACAAATAGGAGAATAGTTGGCCTGATAGGAAGGACCTATTTCCCTTAGCAGAGGGATCAACAACCAGGGGGCAAAGATTTAAAGTAATTGGTGGGAGGTTTAGAGAGGATTTGAGGGGAATTTTCTTCACCCAGAGGGTGGTGAGGGTCTGGAACTCACTGCCTGAAAGGGTGATAGAGGCAGAAACCCTCACCACATTTAAAAAGTACTTGGATGTGCACCTGAAGTGCCGTAACCTACAGGGTTACGGACCAAGAGCTGAAAAGCAGGATTAGCTCTTTGTCGGCCGGCGTGGACACGATGGGGGAGGAAATGGCCTCCTTCTGTGCTGTAAACTTCTATGATGCTATGAAATGGCCTTGCTACCTTGCACCACACCAACACACACAGTCATTCAATTCCACACGCGACAGTCCATGCGCAACACGTCCACATACATGCATGTGTATACTAGCACACATGTATGCACATGCAGGTACACATGAATACACACACGTTCACTGCCTACATAGAATCTGGCCATGCCTGCACACCGCACTTCAGTGTGGAGGGGTCAGCAGTTTAAACTGAGAGGTGTTTGGGAGAACTATCTTTGTGCAGGGAGTTGCTGGTGCTTGGAATGCTTTATCGCAGGGAGACTATGCATCTTTTAAGAGAAAATTTGCAGAGAAAGAAAGAGGGTTGTGGGGAGAGAGTGGACACTGTATGCAGTCTTTGATTGCTCTGGCAAGGATCTGGTATCCACATGACTGGCCAAACAGCACCTTTCTGTGCCATAAACTGCTCGGGTTCTATTTAAAGGTTAAATAGTTATGACTTCTTTAAAATAACACTTAAGACTAACAGTAAAAGGAATGACTGCTGCAGGACTTGGTGAGTTTATATAGTGTGTCACTGAGCCTCACAATCCAGGAATGTTCCACCTTCAGTGCTGCAAACACTGATCTCTCTGGCAGTGCAGGGCAGTGAGTCAGTCGTGGCTCAGTGGGCAGCACACTTGTCTCTGAGTCAGAAGATTGTGGGTTCAAGTCCCACTCCAGTGCAAATATCTAGGCTGACACTCCCAGTCATCATTATCATAGGCAGTCCCTCAAAATCGAGGAAGACTTATTTCCACTCTAAAAGTGAGTCGTTAGGTGACTGAACAGTCCAGTACGAGAGCCACAGTCCCTGTCACAGGTGGGACAGACGGTCGTTGGGGGAAGGGGTGGGTGGGACTGGTTTGCCCAAGCTCTTTCTGCTGCCTGCGCTTGATTTCTGCATGCTCTCGGTGATGATACTCGAGGTGCTCAGCGCCCTCCTGGATGCACTTCCTCCACTTAGGGTGTTCTCTTCCCAGGTGTCAGTGGGGATGTTGCATTTTATCAAGGAGGCTTTGAGGGTGTCCTTGTAATGTTTCCTCTGCCCACCTGAGGCTCGCTTGCCATGTAGGAGTTCCAAGTAGAGCGCTTGCTTTGGTAGTCTTGTGTCTGGCATGCGAACTATGTGGCCTGCCCAGCGGAGCTGGTCAGTGCTTCGATGCTGGGGACGTTGGCCTGGTCGAGGACACTAACCTTGGTGCATCTGTCCTCCCAGGGGATTTTCAGGATCTTGCGGAGACATCATTGGTGATATTTCTCCACTGATTTGATGTGTCTACTGTACATGGTCCACGTCCCTGAGCCATACAGGAGGGCGGGTATTACTACAGCCCTGTAGACCATGAGCTTGGTGGTAGATTTGAGGGCCTGATCTTCGAACACTATTTTCCTCAGGCGGCCGAAGGCTGCATTGGTGCACTGGAGACGGTGTTGAATCTCGTCGTCGATGTCTGCCCTCGCTGATAATAGGCTCCCGAGGTATGGAAAGTGGTCCTCGAGCCCGGCGATGTTACAGGGGTGAAAGTTGGCAGTCTTGGTGATGGAGAGGATATGGGGTTGGAAGGTCAGCTCAGGCTCAGATCGAACAACAAGGGTGTGAACAGTCTGGTTCAGCCTAAGACAGTGACCAGGATGGAGTCGATGGCACGGCAACAGAATTGTTGTGGGGCCAAAGACAATGGCTTCAGTCTTCCAATGCTCAATTAGGGGAATTCACGGTTTATGCAGGACTGGATGTCGAACAAGTAGTCTTATAACACAGAGGCAGCGAAGTGGTCCAGAGAGGGAGATCTGGGTGTCGTTAGCGTACATCTGGAAGCTGACCCCATGTCTGTGGATAATATCACCATGGGGCAGGATATCAATGAGGAAGAGCAAGATGCCAAGCAATGTTCTCACTAATTTTTTTGGGGGGTGCACGACCCCTTTAAGGGGCTCTGTGGTCCATTCACATTACCGGGCAGGCATGGATTTTGCCATTAGAATGCCGAAGAGTGGCCTGTGCGGGAACTGCATATTGCTGTATGGCCGCACAGCTAAACGAGAACATTGGTGCCAAGGTTAAGGGGCTCTGTAAGTAGTGGCTTGGGAAGAGATGCCATTGGTGAAGGTGCTCTGACACCAAGTGTGAGCTGTCACACTGAACTGGACAACAGAGGGGGCATTGGCATTGGCCGAGGAGGATGGGCTCAACCATGTGAAAGACTGCAGAGAGGTCAAGGATCAGACCTCGGGCGTAGAGCATGTGATGTAATGTGGCAGATGTCGAATAGTGAGCAGGGTGGGACGGTCCGCAGTCTGGTACCCACGTGGAGCCCAGTGAGGAGTCAGCATCTTGACAGCAGGGCAGCTAAAAGAATGGAGTATCTGTTTACTATTGGATAAATAGACAGTGATTGTGAGTTACACGGCCACATTTGAACGAAGATATATTTTTTGCCATTCTGGGGAGTTCCTTCACTGTCTAACTGCTGGGATCAGCAAACAACTACTTGCCGGAATTACTTCATCTTTCAAAAGAAAATACCAATAGACAACAAAGCTGTGTTTAAGTGAGGAGCATGCAGTCAATAACGATAGCACCCAGAGTGTAAGCCACACAATGCAGTCTGGCCAAGGCTTTGAAAACGTGTCAATATTTTAACCTTAAAAGGCACTGTCCAGTAGTTTCTTTGATGGTGTGTGCGTGCTTTATTTGCCTTTACTAGACATGCCAATACTCT